>NW_013657616.1:151389-163537 GCF_000142905.1 Thecamonas trahens ATCC 50062
CCCCCCCCCACCACGCCACCATGACGACACGACCCGATCACGACGCGTCGTCTCCCTCTCTGTACCCCCTTCCCCTCCCCTCCCTCCCCTCCGACACACTTGACTCGAGTACACCCACTGGCCATGCTCCGTAGTGTTCTCCATGCAGGACGGGTGTGCAGTAGAGGTGTTGTGAGCTATGGCCTTGGTGGTGGTGGTGGTGGTGGTGGTGGCCTCTCCGCCATGGGTGTGGCGGGACGGGTGGCGCATGGCTCGTCTATTGCTGGGGTTCCCAGAGGGGAGGGTACGTAGGCAAGAGGGGGGTATGGGCATGGGTGATGGTGGAGGTGATGGGGGTGATGGTGGTGGGGGGTATGGGCATGGGTGATGGTGGAAGGTGGTGGGGGTGATGGTGGTGGGGGGTATGGGCATGGGTGATGGTGGAGGGGGGTATGGGCATGGGTGATGGTGGAGGTGATGGGGGTGATGGTGGTGGGGGGTATGGGCATGGGTGATGGTGGAGGTGATGGGGTTGATGGTGGTGGGGGGTATGGGCATGGGTGATGGTGGAGGGACTCACATCGCCGTACAATCAACGTCATCGTCGTCATCGTCAACGTCAACGTCATCATCATCGTCAACGTCATCATGGCCATCGTGCTTGTCATCGTCTTCAATGCCACAGACCGTGTCCCGCTCAACCTAGCCCGCGGCGATACGGTGGGATCGTTTGTGGTCGAGTCGGTGACGCCGGTGCCTGCGCTGGCTCTCGACGCCATCGAGCTGCGGCATCCGAGCGGGGCGAGCTATGTGCATCTCGACACGGCGGATACGCACAACACGTTTGCCATCGGCCTGCGGACGCCGCCAGAGTCAGACAATGGCGTCTTTCACATCCTCGAGCACATGGTGCTCTGCTCGTCGGCCAAGTACGCCGCCCGCGATGTGTTCTTCAACCTCTCGCAGCGGACCCTGGCTACCTTTCTCAACGCCATGACCGCTGCCGACTCGACCATCTACCCCTTCTCCACTGTCCACGCCCAGGACTTTGCCAACATCCTCGACGTCTACTGCGATGCCGTCTTCTTCCCCAACCTCACCAAGCACGACTTTGATCGCGAAGGCTGGCGCCTCGAGCTCGACGAGGCCTCGCCCGGCGGAGTTCGCTATCACGGCATTGTCTTTAACGAGATGAAGGGCGTGGTGACGGACCCTGCCGCTTGGTTCTACTACCAGCTCAAGGCGCTCCGTGCCGGCGCTCCGCTCGACCGGGCCAGCCTCACCGTGCCGCGCGGCGGCGCCGCCTCGCCGTACGCTTACAACTCGGGCGGCGACCCGCTTGCCATCCCGTCGCTGACCCACGACGAGCTCCGCGCCGCCCACGCCAAGTACTACTCGCCGGCGAACGCGCTGTTCTTCTCGTACGGCGACCTCCCGCTCGCCCACCACATCGAGTACCTCGAGGACAACGTGCTCTCGCGAGTCCCGCCATCGCCTGCCGGCTCCATTGTCCTCCCGCCACTCCCGCGGACACCCGCTGCCGAGCGCGCCGTCATTGCCGGGCCCTTTGACTCGCTCTCGGCGCCCGACGCACAGGTATACCACGGCTCCGAGTGGCTGGCTCATGACCTCGGCTCGGCCTCGCCGGCGGCCAACCTCAACTTGCAGCTCCTCTCGTCGCTCCTGCTCAACGGCGCAGCGTCGCCGGTCTACAAGGCCGTCATCGAAACCGGGCTTGCCGCCGACTACTCTCAGCGGACCGGGCAGAATACCGAGATGGCGACGGCCTCGTTGGGCATCACCTTCCAGGGCATCTCGTCCAAGGCCGGGGCGACGGACCGCATCGACGATGCCGTCGCCGCCGCCCTAGACTCGGTCCGCGCCGATGGCTTTGACCCGGCCCGCATCGACGCCCTCCTCCACCAGATCGAGATCTCGCTCAAGGCCCGTCCTGACAACTACGGCCTCGCGCTCTCGTCGTCGCTCCTTCACTCGACCTCGCTCGGCGCCTCGCTCCCGGACCTTGTCCGCATCGAGGAGACCCTCGACGAGTTCAAGGCCGACCCACAGGGCGCGCTGGCGGCCACGCTTGACGCGCTCCTCGCCTCCCCGCCGGTCACCCTTACCATGGAGCCCGAGCCCGAGTTCCTCGCCTCCCGCGACGCCGCCGAGGCCGCCGCCCTCGAGGTTGCCGGCGCGGAACTCTCCGCGGGCGCAAAGGCCGAGCTCGAGGCGGTGACCAAGACCTTCTACGCCCGTGAGTCCGAGGACGTCTCAGCGCTCGCCGACACGCTCCCGGCCATCTCCATCGACGAGTGCTCCGAGGAGCTGACGCGGCGGAACGAGACCGTGATCGCCGCGCCGTCGGGCATCTACACCCACGACGCACCGACCAACGGCCTGGTGTACGTCCGGGCGCTGACGCGGGTGCCTGACGAGCTCGCACCCGAGTCGGCTGCGCTCCTCCCGCTCTACGCCTCGCTCCTGCCCTCGCTCGGCACCGACGGCGGGCGCGGCAAGGTCCCGTACGCCACCATCGACCAGGAGCTCCAGATGAAGGCCGGCTCGCTCTCGGCCGGCATCTCGCTCGCCGACGCGCTCGATTCGTCGGCCCACTTTACCGAGCGGGTCAGCGTGTCGGGCTCGTTCCTTGAGGCCAAGAGCGCCGACGCGCTCAACCTCTTTGCCGAGATCCTCACTGCGCCCGACTGGACCGACACGGAGCGGATCGGGACGCTGGTGGCGTCGATTGCCGGCGAGCTCTCGTCGTCGATCCAGTTCTCGGGCCACTCGTTTGCGGCGCTCAACGCGCGCTCGCGGCTCAACCGGGTCAACGCGCGCTCGGAGCTCTTTGACGGCCTCTCGCAGCTCAACGTCCTCGTTCCGCTCGCCAACGAGCTCGCCGCCGTCGACTCGCCGGCCGAATCACCGCTCCTCGCCTCGGTCATGGACGCGCTCGGCGGCCTGCACGCCCGCATGATCGCCGGCGCCTGGGGCCAGGGCTCGGCGTTCTCGGTCGTCGCCCCGACTGCCGCCGACTACGTGGCGCCGGTGGAGGACTTTGCCGGCGCGCTTGGTGCGCCCATCACGTCGTCGCCGCTCCCGGCGTCCGCGCCGTCGCACCCGGCCGGTCTCCCTTCACCCGACGCCTTTGCCCCCGCCCTCCGCTCCGAGTACGTCGTCCTCCCGTATCAGGTCCACTACGTGGCGTCAGCCATCCCCACCGTTCCTGCCCTTCATCCCGACGCCACGCCGCTTTCGCTCCTTGGCTCGATCCTCTCGTCCGAGTACCTCCTCCCGGTTGTGCGGCAGAAGGGCGGTGCGTATGGCGCGGGCGCCTCGCAGTCCTCGGGCGCCTTCACCTTCTTCTCCTATCGCGATCCGCAGTCGACGGCCACCCTCGACGCCTTTGCCGGCTCGGAGGCCTTCTGCAACTCGCTCTCCGACGCCGAGCTCGGTGCCATGCTTGCCAGGGCCAAGCTCCGCGGCGTCGCCCGCCTCGACGCCCCGCTCGCGCCCTCACAGTTTGGCGCCGCCTACTTTAACGCCGGCGTCGAGGACGACGTCCGTCAGCAGCTCCGCTCGGCTCTCTTTGCCGCCTCAGTCGACGATCTCCGCCGCGTCGCTGCCGAGCACCTCTCGGCCTCTGCCCCGCGCTCGTCGACCATCATCGGTCCTGGTGGCGCCTCGGTGCCTGCCGGCGATGACTGGGTTGTTGTTGATCCTGCTGCCAATGCCCGTGGCTAACGGCACACAATCATTGGCCAACGATCATTGTAGCTCCCCTCCCCGGCACAGACACGGACACAATCAATGGCCTACGATTAATCACGTTCCCTCCAAGCACAGACACGGACACAATCAATGGCCAACGATTAATCACGTTCCCCCTCCCCTCCCCGACACAATCAATGGCCAACGATAACACTCGAACAACGGGACAGCACTCGACTCAAGGGTGAGACCGCCGTGTTCCGCAGCTCTCGCCATGGCGGAGACAGGCGCAGCAGGCGGAGGAGAGTCGCAGAGCAGAGGTGGAGGACACAGCAGCAGGATGATGGCTGACGCTGTCCACGCTGCCACCCAGGCCATGCTCACCGCACCATTGCAGCCAGCAGACCAGGCAGAGCGCCCTGTCGCTGCGAGCACTGGCGAATCACTCAATTTCAGCCAAAAATCGCAATCTCGCTCATCTCCACAAATCGCTTCCGCTCCGTCTCCTGCGTCCGCTCTCGCTCCTGCGGCTGTTCCTTTATCTGCAGCGATGAGCACAAGCTCCCCATCCGGCAAGGTCGCCTCGGACGCTGCCGCCGTCATCGTCGTCAAGTCCGAGCCCATCGATGATCAGCCCGGCGCGACTGACGCCCACGGTATCAACCTTGCTGGGCCGATGGAAGACGGTGTCGCGTCGACAGTGGCGCAGGTCAAGCTCGAGGGACAGGCCAAGGTCGAGACCAAGGTCGAGGCCAAGCCTCCGCCCAAGATCAAGGCGGTTGCCACTGCGAGCGCGTCCAAGTCAGCGGCAGGTAAGGCCAAGGCGGCAGGGGCCGAGCGGAAGCGGAAGCGCAAGCCGAGCGCCAAGGTCGTTGCGGCACGGAAGCGATCCAAGCGCGGCGGAGCCAAGGTGGAGGAGGACATCCACGCGCCGTCGTCGGGCATGCGGCGATCGGGCAAGTACTACCACCCCAAGGCCGACCAAGAGAAGGGTGTGCCGACGGTAGTGCCGGTCAACGCCCTCCCGCTCCTCTTTGACCGCATCATGGTGACCTTCTCGGAGGAGGAGGCAAATCGGGTCAACGCATGGGCGGTGCAGAACGCACTGGTGGCCTACGCCATGATGTCCAAGACGTACGTCCCGCCCGAGGGCCCGCTGGTCATGATGGAGGACCTCATGGCCGAGGTCCACTCAAATGCCATCTACGCTGTTCCCTTTGTCCGCATGGACAAGCCGCTACTCGACCCGTCGCTTGCCGCGCCGTCGATTGTTCCGCCGACCGCTCCGTCGGCTGCCGCCGTCGACGCCGCCGCCGCGGCCGCCTCGGCACACACGGCGCTACAGGACGACAGCGAGTACAACCCGCTCCTCCCGCCGCCCATCGAGCTCGCTGCTGCCCGATCATCGGCCTCCACCGCCGCCGCGGCCGCGGCCTCGCCGGCCGTCTCGGCGCTCAACGCGCAGCTCTCCAAGTTTGACAAGTTTGTCGGCTCAAAGGCCGAAGCCCGCAAGCGATCGTACCGAGCGACAGGTGACTACGAGCGCAAGTGGACGGTGCTCGAGGTTGTCCGCTTTGTCGAGGGCTACGCCGCCATCCCCTCGGGTGCCACCGCCAACCGCCGCATCGCCGAGCACATCGGCACTGACCTCTGGTCCTCGCACGTCGCCCGTATCAAGCGCGCCTACAAGAAGGATCCCACTCCGTTCGACGACATCGTCGCAAAGTACAAGGCCGGCAAGCTCCGCGACGATGCCCACGCCTACCCCTGACACCTCTCGGTCGGGCTCGCGGCAAGCATGGCTGCCTTTACTTACCTCTCTGGCTATGCCGCCTTGTCTGCAGCCTTTGCCGGGGCCGGCAGATCGAATGGGCGATGGGTGACGAGCATGCGGAGGAGGAGGCAAGCCGGGACAACGAACCACGGCGAGTTGAGGCAGAGGACAAAACCAAAGTGCGGCGTGGGATGCTCACCGTAGGCCTCCTCCATCATGATGATAAAGACGATGGTCATGATCGACGCGGCGTAGACCATGGTGACGTCCCGAATCCAGGCGCAGCCCTTGGCAAAGGCGTAGAGGCCGACCATGTAGTACGGCCCGTAGAAGAGGACATCGGGCCAGAGCGTGGCCTGCCACCACGCCGGCCGGGCGAGGAGGACCGGATCAAACGCGCGCGAGTAGGCATGGATGAGCTTGATGAAGGCCTGCGGCGGCCACGGAGCGGCGGCCACTTCGGCAGCGTTGTTTGGGTCCGCAATGATCAGCTGCTCGATGTCCACCAGATACGTCACCAGCACCAGATTGAGCACAAAGTAGCCGAGAATGCACCAATCGGCCGGCCGCTGCGAGAGCGGGGCAGGACGCGCGGGTGCTGCGGCCACAACTTTTTTTGTCCGCTCGCAACGCCACCGCCCACCTGCCGCCACACCATCGCACATGTCGTCAGCACACTCGCCACAGGCAGAACAAGACACGAGTACGTCACCGCAGTCATCAGGTGCTCCATCCACGGCTCAAAGCCAGGAGTCGCCGTCATCCTCACCGGGGCTTTACAAAGTGAGGTGTGCCCGTGGCCTCTTTCCCGCCCCCTCCTCCCGCCCGGCCCAACGGCTGGCCGGCCGTCCCGGCGCGAGCAGATGCGCGCCGCCTGGTGGATCACGGTCGGAAAGAGGGACATCAAACTGTGGATACCATCGCCGCGTGTGCAGTGCGCATCGCTTGTGCGTGTCGCGCGCGTGCGGATGGAGAGGGCGGGAGAGCTGATGCTGTGTGTGCGGCATGCGTGCGGCGACGGCGGATCGAGCGAAGATCACTCATATGCTGTCGAATGCGGCGCAGGCGGCGTGAAGGGATGCTCGCGTGGCAACGGTGGCTTGTCTCATTTACTCGCCGATCGGCAACATGCGGGGGACGGTCAATGGGCGGCCCAGAACGAGTGACGGAGGGCGGGATCGCTGACATCGCAGCGGGAGAGGTTGGTGGTGATGGAGAGGAGACCAAGCTCAAAAGCGGCAACGAGGTCGATGTCGGCGTCGACCGCGGGCGGGGCGAGGCCCTGGATGGCAGCGGCGTGATCGACCGACTCGTAAAAGGCAATGAGATTCTCGAGGGCGAGGTTGAAGCGGGTGTAGACCGGGTCAAAGAGGTCGGTGATAAAGTTGGTTTCGACGAGGGTGCGTATAAGCGCCCGGTGCAGCCGGATGTTCCTGTTGATCGGACGCGAGAGGAGGACCTGCAAGACGATGACGCCGATAAGCATGGTCCTGGGCGTCCGCGACCTGAGCTCGTCAGTGATGTTGCGAACGAGGCCTACGAGCGCCGTGGACGAGCAGTAGGCCTGTGGGGTGACGAGGACGGCGGTGACGAGCGACCACGAGGCGATGCGTTTGGAGAACGGGGTCCAGCAAGTCGGCGCGGCGGCGCCCACAAACAGGTTGGCCAGCTGGGCGTGCCGAGCGTAGAGGATGTCAGGCACGGCGGTTGCGTCGATCGAGACCGAGTCGGTGACGAGGGCGATCGGCACATCGGTGCACCACAGCATGGGGATGTCAGACGATGAGCCGTCCTCAGAGGTGGAGGTCATGTCGTCCACGCCACGCCATGGATGGAGGGTGCAGTACGGGCAGGTGGCGCACATAAAGGTGCGATGAGTCGATGAGCCGCAGGTGTAGCAGTGGTTGTGCGGGGTGGTCAGCTCCGAGCCGGGAGCCTCCATGAGGGTGGCGACAACGACAGGCGCCCACCGCTCCAGGTACGTGCCGCGGAAGAGGCGCCAGTGCGACGGCGTCCAGTCGTGGAGGAGAGCGTGGACGGCGCCGATACCTGGCGCGCGGCAGTTGGCATCATCGCAGTCACAGAGTTGGTACGCTGCAGGCGACGCGCCGTCGGGAACCTCACCATTGTTCTCGTCGAGCTCGGCCAGCCGGCGGAGCCATGACACGCCGAGCCGGTCGACGGTCGACTCGAGCGTCCGCGAGCTCGCGATGTCTTTGGGCGAGTATGGTAGCTCCTCGGCGGCCGGCTCGCGGAGAAGGAGTGAGACAAAGAGACCGGCGATGTTGAGCTTGAGACCGCCAAGCGGCTCGAGGAGGACGGCACCGGCGAGGAGGGCAAGGAGGCGGGCCGAGAGCTTGAGCACCCCGACCGCGCAGGCGAGCTTGAGAACTTTGAGGACGAGAGCGCGACCAGCGCCTGCGCGAGCCTCGACGAGGGCACGCGGAGCGGCGACGAGAAGGGCTTCGACGAGGGCTGACGGAAGCGGCGAGGACTCGGGCGAGTCTGTCCGGAGAGCGGCCAAGACAGCGTTCCAGAGCTCGACGTGCGTGACTGGATGCTTGACGGCAGCGTCTACAAGCTCGGCGACGAGCGAGGGGAGCGGCGAGGCGAGGAGAGACGGCTGGCGCATGGAGAAGGCACGAAAGGCGTAGAGGTCGCGGTAGACAAAGGCCGAGTTGAGGGAAAAGGCGTGGAGGACGTCTGCGATGGCGCGGTCTGCGTCGCCGACGTCGCGGTACATCTCTGCGCGCCAGAGGAGGACGCCGCGGTCGTAGGGGTCGAGTTCGAGGGCGGTGGTGTAGTCTGCGCGTGTTGCAGCGTAGCGGTGAAGGAGCTCTGCGGTAATGGCGCGGTTGCAGTAGGCGTCGACCATGTCTGGGGCGAGGGCGATGGCGGTGTCGTACGAGGCGAGGGAGTCCTCGCGGCGGGAGACGTTCTGGAAGCCGATGCCGAGGTTGTAGTGGAGGATGGACCGGATGTAGACGTGGCGTGGGTCGGCAACGGCTATGCCGGCGGAGCAATCGGCGATGGCGTGGTCGTACATGCCCGAGCGCGAGTGGCAGAAGCCACGGCGCGAGTGGGCCATGAGCAGACGCGGACAGAAGCAGAGGACGAGGTTGAAGAAGCGGATGGCCATGGCGTACTCGCGGAGCTGGACGTAGACTTTGCCCCAGAGGTAGAGGAAGTGGCCCTCGATCTTGGGTTTCCCGGGGAACATGATCGGCGACATGACCTGGAGGGTGAGGCCGGCGTTGGGCGGACGCGTTGTTCGTCCGTCACGGCCGTAGACGGCGACAAGTGGGTCAAAGGCGGCGGCGCCCCATGTGGCGGCGTCGAACGGGCCGTCCAAGCTAGGGAGGGTGGCGGGATCGACGTGCTGCTCGGGAGCAGCAGTAGCAGCAGGGCGCGCAGCAGCGTCTGCGCCGGGCGATGATTCGGTGGCAGCCACTGAGTTGATGTAGCCCGCGGCGGTGTGAGCAAAGAAGGCGAGGAGGGCGTGGAGACGGGGAACGTGTTTGGACGGCGGCTCAAAGGAGAGGGCCTCGTACGGCACGGCCTCGCTCCAGTTGTACTCACCGGCCTTGAGGCGAAAGTTGAGGGTATCGACCCAGCGATGTGTGTAAAAGGCAGCGAGGCTTTTGATGGCCCAGGCGCGGGCGGCGAGGACGTTGGAGCCCTTGTCGTGGATGACCACACAGTGACAGGGGCTCATCGGTGCCGCGATGCAAGCAAGCAGTTCGTCTGCTGGCTGCATCAGTAGCTCGTCCAGCCTGTTGGCAGCGGCTGCGTCCTTGAGCATCTCGATGATGTTGTCCACCGAGGGGAGGGTGGAGTGGCTGCGATGGTTGGGCTGGTCGGGCTGGTCGGGTTGATCATCATGTCCGACATGACCGGGCTTGTCACCTTGCCCGACGTGATCGACCTCACCGACTTGGCCACCACGGTCACCATGGTCACCACGGTCACCTTGCCCGACGTGATCGACCTCACCGACTTGGCCACCACGGTCACCATGGTCACCACGGTCACCTTGCCCGACGTGATCGACCTCACCGACTTGGCCACCACGGTCACCATGGTCACCACGGTCACCTTGCCCGACGTGATCGACCTCACCGACTTGGCCACCACGGTCACCATGGTCACCACGGTCACCTTGCCCGACGTGATCGACCTCACCGACTTGGCCACCACGGTCACCATGGTCACCACGGTCACCTTGCCCGACGTGATCGACCTCACCGACTTGGCCACCACGGTCACCATGGTCACCACGGTCACCTTGCCCGACGTGATCGACCTCACCGACTTGGCCACCACGGTCACCATGGTCACCACGGTCACCTTGCCCGACGTGATCGACCTCACCGACTTGGCCACCACGGTCACCATGGTCACCACGGTCACCTTGCCCGACGTGACCGGGCTCGTCATCTCGCCCAGCCCTCGCAGCCTCCCGTCTGGTGGCAAAGAACAGACGATGAGGTGGCGGGGGGAGAGTGAACAGCAATGGAGAGCATCTCCCCCCACATCATCCCTCCATTCACAGGTAATAAGATGCGTAAACAACATCTCTACACAAGCCATGTGCAATTGATATTCGTGTCTCTATGTACTTTTTCCCCTTGATGCCCTTGAAGGACAGGGTTTGGGAACCGAGTGGCGCGCGGCGAGCAGGGGAGGGGTCAGGGGTCAGGGGGGGGGGGGGGGGGCACAGGTCGCAGGGGGCAGGAGGCGGAAGGCAGGAGGCGGGAGGCAAGACAAGGAGGCGCGCGCGGGGGGGGGGGGAGGGTACCGTTGGTATAACACTCCCTCCTGCAATCTCCTCCTTCCTCTCCCTATGCTGAGTGTGAGGTGTGGCTGTCGGCTGTCGGCTGGTGTTCCTGTCTCGATTCGGGCAAGTCGTGTTGTTCTTTGCTGTCCCGGCTCTCATTCACTTACTTGGTCGGCCGGGATTCGCTGAGGACCTACATGAAGCAACATGAAGCACCATGAAGCAGCCATCAAGTACCATGAAGCATCATGAAACACCGTGGACACCGTGGAGGGATCAAACTGGATGAGTTTGTGCTGAATGGTGTCATCAGAGTAGATGTCCATGGTGATTGGTACTGGAAGTCGAGGGGGTATGCTATGCTGGGAACAACGAACGAGAGCAGCTGAGAGGGCGAGCAAGGAGAGGTGCACACAAGGAGCGAAAACAGGTGGTGTATTAGCTACTACCCAAAACAGCCATGGCAAGAGCGGGCTTAGTTGGCGACGCACAGGCGCTGGATCTCGGCCGACGGATGGAAGATGTTGGGGTCCTGCGGGGCGGCGTCAAACTCAAAGAACCGGTACTCGATGGTCTCCGACGGGCCAGTGCGACGGTCATGGACTTGGAGGTACACCGGATCACCAGTGTGTGCGTTCTCAGCGTACGTCACCGAGTTGTGGTCGTGATGATCGGCGGCATGCCAGATGTACACCGTCTGGAAGTCGATGTCACCCTCGCCGACAAACTCAAAGTGCTCAAAGTTGGGGATGGGCATAGTCCCGTTGTGCATCTTCTGCGACTCGCAGAAGACCGAGTTCATGCCGTAGAAGACCTGATCCGCCTTCTCGCGCTTAAAGTCCGCGTACTCGGAAAAGCCGTACGTCTCACCATGATGCTCCACAGCACCGTCGACACGCGCAACCTGATGCGTCTGCGAGACAAACCAGCGGAAGAACTGCGGCCGCCTGCGCTTCTCGTTGTGCGCCATGATCGTCGCCGAGTAGTCCTGGCCACTGTCTCGCCGACCGTCATCCCACCTGTAAGTGCCGCATCATGTGACTCTCCCTCTCAGCACCCTCATACACGGCTGCACACCATCCGTGCGTGGCATACATATATATATGAATATATATGTGGCTAATACGGAGGCTAGCTGGTCGGAGGCTTGCTGGTTGGCAGGCTGCCTGGCGGCAAGCGGCGTTTTTCGCCCCCAACCCCCGCCACTTCCAAGGCTATGGAACACGAAGCTGGCCACGGCTGAACTCGCTACTAAGGAGGGACATAGCATGCGGTATCCTCCAAACCTATACAGAGTTTGAACGTCATGGCGTGGTTTAACCGCACATGTCCGCAGGGTATGTGACGGGTGCGGAAGGAGGAAAACCTGGCACGCGTGCCGCCGCCAAGTCGCACCGCCACGCACAGCGCAAAACACCAAACGTACCACAGGCTTGGGAGGAGAGGCGGCCAAGGCCAGAGCCACAAGAGCCAGCATGACAATAATCGCCACCGTGAGCTTCATGACAAACAGAACAACAGTCAAGTGTGCTGCTTGCCCTTTGGCTCAGCTCAGGCGCGCGCTGACTGGTCAGGTTTCGGGCGAACCATCCGCCGCAGCTGGCGGCTCTGTCTACCAGCCGTCACCCAACAAACAATTATTTCACGTTGGAATTAATGGTTCACGCCAAGACGCGTAATGGCAAGCATATGCGACACCCAAGTGCTGTCAACCCAGCCCCCCCCCCCCCCCCCCCCCCTCCGTTCACGGGCTACATAAGGCGACCACACCGCTCTCGCATCACAATAGTCTCAAGGCGCAACGCACATGTTGCGGCACATGGGTATGTTCTCAGGAGAAAGGGGGATAAGGGGAGGGGGAAGGGTGAAGGGGCTGGAGGGAAAGGGGGTGGGTGGTGATCGTC
>NW_013657616.1:164107-176747 GCF_000142905.1 Thecamonas trahens ATCC 50062
GGGGTGGCGGGCAGGCGGACGAGAAGTGTGCAACTAACGTCGCCTCGGATTTTGCGGGTGTTCGGCTGCACGCAAAATGCGTTTTGCGACCATTTTGTGTGTTGGGATCTCGCTCCGCCTCGGATACAGCTTTGCAGAGCGTTGTAGCGTTGGCTGTCGTTGTCTTGACACTTGGCTGGTGCATGGTTGGAGTGTCGGCAAGTGGCTTGTTTTGCTTGTCGGAGACAACGGTGACAGCAACCCCGTTTACATCTGTGGCTCGAGATGACGATGGTTACTCGGCCCTGCTGGCGGCCGACTTTTTCGGATCGGGCTACAAGTCGATGGTCTATGCCGCCAACGGTGAGATCCGTTGGGTGCCGAACACCGGGAGTGGGCCAGACGACTTTGGCTCGTCGTTTCCCGTCATGACGCTTCCAGTGGAGACCAACTTTGAGAACCGGGTGAAGCTCATGTTTGCGGTCGATGTGGATCTTGACGGGGACCTCGACATAGTGGTTGTGCATGAGGCGATTGGCGTACGGTGGGCAAACAACACAGTCATAGACACCAGCGGTGTCTTCTCACCGGCGGGCACCATCCATTCGTTGTTCTCGGAGGATAGTCCTGTGGCGCAGATGGCCGATGCCAACAACGACGGCCGGCCCGATATGCTCCTCTCTTACGGCTCGATAATCAAGGTTCTCACTCATCCGGGTGCCGAGCTCGTCAACGAGCTTGGGATACTCTGGCCGGAGACTGTGCTGACACCTGTGGCGAGCGCGCGGACTGCAGCGCTCGTCGATTGGGACAAGGATGGCGTACTTGACGTGTTGTACGCTGCGGATGGCCATGGCATCCGCTGGTTCCGGGCCACCAGCCCGGGCGTGTACGTCGGTTCCTCGACGAGCCTGTTGACTGTTGTCCAGCAAGTCGCTGTCAGTCATGTGGCGGACATCAATGCTGACGGGAGTGATGACCTTCTGTATGCGACCACGGGCTCGATTCTGAGCCTGACAAGCGGAGGGCCGGCGTCGGCATCACAACTGGCCTCTGTTTTCTATGTGTATCAGATGGAGACTGGGTCTGTTTCGGGCGATGGTGATCTG
Source organism: Thecamonas trahens ATCC 50062 (assembly GCF_000142905.1). Taxonomy (NCBI): domain Eukaryota; order Apusomonadida; family Apusomonadidae; genus Thecamonas; species Thecamonas trahens. The sequence goes on from NW_013657616.1 coordinate 165,196, forward strand.
GTTGACATCATTGTGTCGACGACCACGAGCGTGGGCTTTGTGCCTGCGCTTGCGCCAGGTGTTTATGGCACGTTTGTAGAAATCGGCCGACCGGCTTCGAGTGGGGGCCCAATTGTGTTCGCAGCGTACGCGTTTGACTTTGTGACTGGGCCGGGGATTTCGTTTGTAGCAGCGACGATGGCCAACTCGACCGACAACTTGGCGATGTACCTGCGCGAGGACTCGGGGTCGTTCACGGTGCCCGTAGTGCGCGACTCGACGCCACGGGCGTGCTTGACTGTGGTGGTGGCCGACTTTGATGGCGATCTTTCGGCCGACATTGCGCTCGGATGCACCGACGGTTTCGTGCTGTGGTATCCAAACACCGACATGAGCGGGCAGTTTTATGCGAGGCAAGTTGTGACATCATCATTGGTGACGGCGGCCATAGCAGCGACCGACATCGACCACGACGGCGACCGCGACCTTGTCCTGCTCTCATTCGACAGCCTCTATGTCTCGATCAACAGCAACGGAGCCGGCATGTTTTTGGCACCGTCAGCAGCGTTCAACGATGTTGGAATGGGGGTGCACATGGAAATGGAAGATGTGAACGGCGATGGCGCGATCGACGCTGTGGTCTTGGACGGATCCTCTGACAAAATCTATATCTACTGGGGCACGACAGCGGCGCCGTACTTTACGGCCCGGACCGAAGTGCCGCTACCGGCGTCGTCGGTGAGCATGTTTGGCCTCGGCGACATGAGCGGTGACGGGCGGGTTGATCTTGCGTTCTCGCACGTCAATGGCCTGACGTATCTCCCAGGTGTGGCGACGTCGCCGTACTTTTCTACGGGCAGTGCAGTTGCGATCCTCTCGACGGTCGGGTACTTGGGCAACCAGCTCGTGATTGCCGATTTCGACGGCGATGGATACGGCGACCTGGCTGTGGCAGCGCGGAACTATAGGGCGCGTGTGTTTACCAATCCCGGCGCGACACCGTCACCGGCGCCGTGGGGTGGACCCAATCTTTCAACCGGCACCGACTCGAGCTCGGTGGCGGTGGCTGATTTTGACGGCGACGGCGACCTTGATGCGATCACAATCATCGATGAGACGGAGACGGCCATCGATTGGGCGCGTACAAGCCTCGGCGGCAGCATTTCGATAACCAACATCAACTCCGGCCCATCTCCGGCGCCTGCGGGCGCTTTCGTGTTGCGGTTGGCGACTTTGACGGCGACCTCGACATGGACGCAGTGGTGCTGTATAGTGTGGCGAGTCAACTAGGCACGTTTGGCACCGCCACTCACCTGCGCCGCAACGGGTACACGCTTGGCGTTCCTAAGCGGCGGAACCTTGATCTGAGCAAGAGCGAGTGCAAAGTGCAGGGCAACACGTCGCTGGCCTGCGTGGAGGCGTCACTGGCGGGCTTGGCACGGTGCACGACAGACACGCTCCTCCTCCCAGCCGGGCGCTACACCGGGTGCCGGCGCGACCGTGGGCTCAAGATCACGCGGCCGATTCGGATCGAGCCTGCTGAAAGTGCGCCTGCGCGAGTGGTTCTCGACTGCGAGGACTCGGGCGTGCTGTACAGCATGGAAGTGCTCGAGACGGACTCGTTTGCCGTAGGCCAGCTCGACTTGGCGCGAGTCGACGTGCGGCGGACCAGGAGTGCGACGCATTCATTGGTGGGTGGCCAAGGGCTACGTGCCTCGGGGGCAAATACTCGCATTCTGCTTCATGACTCGTCGATCTCAGGCTCACAAGCGGCGGCGATGACGACGATGACGGCTGATGAGGGGCGCGGTGGCTGCGTGGCCATTTCCAGCGGCGGGCGGCTCGAGGCCAGCGGTTCGACAATTGGACCGTGCACGGCAATTGACTACGGTGGCGGGGTCTTTGTCCGCGATCCGACGAGCTCGGTGGTGCTTGATGGCTGCCAGCTGGTGGGCTCTAGCGCCGGGCGAAGTGGTGGCGGAGTGTACGCGAGCGCCGGAGCTGCGGTAACTCTCATCTCGACCAACGTGACGAACAACCATGCCATGGCGGGCTCTGGCGGCGGGATGTATGTCGACGCGGCATCGTCTCTGCAGACGACAGACTCATGGGTCGAGGGCAACGAGGCTTCGGCCGGCGGCGGTGGGATTTTCATTGAGCTGCCGAGCAGCGACGAAGATAGTGCTGGCGTCTCGAGAGTGGCATCGAGTGTGGTTGGCAGCAACACGGCGCGTTTTGGCGGCGGAATGGCTCTGTTCTCGCGCAGCGGCGCAGAGGCGGCAGCGCTCGCGCCGGCGTCTTGGGCGTACCCTGTGCCGGGCGCCGGAGTGGTGGGCAACGTGACGCTGGAGAGCGTGGCGTTTGTGGGCAACTCTGCGCGGCATTATGGCGGAGGCATGGCGAGCTGCCACCACAGTTCAGCGGTGCAAGTTGTGAAGAGCGGGAGCTGGAGCGGCAACCTGGCGTCGAGCTCGCGGGCGGCGCCTGCGCAGGATCTGTTTGTGTGCAACAAGTCTGTGGTGGAGATGCTGCCGAGCGGGTTGGGAGCTGGGATCTCGTGGCACGGGCCGCTGCAGCGGCTGGAGTGGGTGGAGAGAGCATCGACGGAGTTTGCGTCGGGTCTCCGGCCAAGCGCAAAGATCCGTGGGCTGGGCACGCTCAATCATGTCCATGCGGACGGATTGGTGCGAATTGAGGTGAGCTACACGGCGGCGACGGATGCGATTCGGACAAACGCTGTGGTGCAGACGACGTTGGCTGCTGCAGATGTGGACTTGCCGCAGACGGTTGTGGCTGTGGTGACGCCTGCGCTGGATTCGGTGCCGCTTCCTGTTGGGCTCTCTGTGGGCGTGGCGTCATCGGCCAACGTTGCGCAGCTGAGAGCGACGTCTGTAGTGACGGCCTGTCCTGCCGAGTTTGGTGCAGTGGACGCAGTTGTGGGCGGCGAGGCGAGCAAGGTTTGCATTCGGTGCGCGGATGGCACGTTTTCGACGGAGTTGTCGTTTGCGGCGTGCAAGCCTGTGAAGCCGTGTCCCGACACAGCAGTGGATGTGGCACCGAGCGGGACGACTGCGGTGGAGTGCGTGTGCCGGGCCGGGTTCATGTACGCCGGGCGGTCGGTTGTGGATCCGCTTGTGGACGACATTGTGTGTGTGCCGTGTCCTGCGGGCGGTAAGTGCTTGGGCGGCAACGGGCGACCCGAACCGCTGCCCGAGTTTTTCGCTACGGGCAACGCGTCGTTTGTGCGATGCAAGCGGCCGTCCGCGTGTCCCGGCGGGGTTGCGCGGGCGTGTGCGGTCGGACATGACGGGTACATGTGCAACGTGTGCAAGAAGGGGTACTACTCGAACTCTGCGCGCGAGTGTGTGGCGTGTCCGTCGGGCGCGTCGGGCATTCTCTCGGGCGGGCTGGTGGTCCTGCTTGCGGCGGTTGCGGCAGTGGCGGTCGGTGTTGGACTCTCTGTGGCCAAGTCGCGGGAGATGGTTGGAGGCGGGGCGGCGATGGGCGGGGCGGGCGGCGACATCGAGGGCGGAGGAGGCGAGGTCGAAGCCAAAGAGGCGTCCGAGACAGAGAAGGCCAAGGCTGCGCTTCCGCGGACGGAGCGACTGCGTATGCGGAGCGTGCCGCCGTCGATCTCGATGGTCCTGGTTGTGTTCCAGGTCATCGGGCTGCTTGCGGACGTGCCGTTTGCGTGGTCGTCGTCTGCCGAGTCAACGATGGGGACGTTCAACGTGGCCAACATCGACGTCAACTTGTTTGCGTCCGAGTGTGCGCTGGAGAACTTCCAGACCAAGTACGTGGTGAGTGTACTGTTGCCGCTCGGGCTGATGTGTGTGGCGTGCGGCGGCGTGATCCTGCTGCGTGGGCTGGTGAAGGGCGGGTGGATGCCTGGCGGGTTTGCAGCGCTGGGCGAGGCAAGCATCAAGACGGTGCTTGACGCGGCGGTGTTTGCGGTTGCACCTCTGCTGTACATTCCGCTTGCGCGGGCGACGTTTGTGCTCTTTGACTGCACGCGCTTGCCGAATGGGACGATTGTGCTCGATGTCGATCCAGGCGTGGAGTGCTTTGACAGCACGTGGTGGGGCGTGGCGCCCGTGGGCTTCTTGGGCCTCGGGTTGTTTGTGATGGGCGTACCGGGCTACTTTCTGGTGTGCCTGATGTCGCACGCGGACGATTTGCTTAATCCGAGCACGTTTGCGCGGTACGGCGGGCTGTACAAGCTCTACCGTGTCTCGCACTATTGGGGTGGGGTGGTTGATCTCGGCAAGCGTCTTGTCGTGGTGGCTGTGGCTACGTTTGCCTCTGAGCACCAGCTGGTGCTCATCGGCGTGCTCATGGCGGTGTTTTTGGCCTCGATGCTCTGGGTCTCGTCGGCGGCGCCGTTCTACTTTCCGCTGTACAACAAGCTCGACATGCGGCTGACGCTCGTTCTGGTGGCGATCCTCGTGCTCGGCGGAGCGTCGTACGCGGAGCGGCACACGGGGAGCTCGCAGTCAGACCAGGTCATTCTCGGCGTGCTGGTGGCGACGCTCGTGGTACTCGCGGTGGTGGCGGTCCATGCAGTGGCAACAGACCTGATGCAGATCCGCAAGGCGCGCAAGGCGCGGTACTCGGCGTTTGGCGAGCGGCAGCAGCGGATGGTAGCACAGCTGAAGCGGGAGGCACTCGAAGCCACCGGCGAGGAGAGCGTGGCGATCGACGCGGCGCTCACAGCGCTCCGGCAACGGCAGCATGCCGGATGGAGCCCATCCGCATCGCGGATCGAGCCTGCATTCAAGCCAGCGGTCGTGTTGGATGGCGACGCGGCAGCATCGGGCTCGAGCCCATCGCCGGTGAGAGCATGGGCATGCTGAATGGGTCCGACTCGGCTACGTCGAGTCACTCGACGAGCTCGAGTTAAGTGAACGAAAGATCGATAGTCGATGAATTATGGTGGGTAGCGATGGGGCGGAGGGGAGGGCGCGGGAGGGGGGAGAGGGGGGGCAGCGGGCGGCCGTCGTTCGTTGGCTGGCAACGGTCACGCCACGCCAGTCAGCCATACTCGTCTTCACCGGCCAACCGACAATGATGCGGCGGTCAAAGCTGAAGGTGCAGAGCATGGTGACGACACAGGCAGAGTGGGAGGAGGCCTTGACCTTTGATGGTCTTCTTGGTATGTGACTCGAGAAGGACCGCAGGCGTGCACTTGGGAGAGGCAACCGGTTGGCCGCGCGTGGTCGTGGTCGTGGTTGGTCGACAGGGCGGGCGGGGGCGGGCGTGGGTGACTCGGACGAGTGAGCGGGCGGAATGGTGGGTGAGCGAGCGGTGGATTCGTGGAGCGGCGCGACGAAATTTTTGTAATTTTAGTGGCTGGCGGCGTGGCTCGGCGAATGGCGGAGCGCACCAGAAAAGAAAAAGAAGAGGTACTGGGACACAGGGTAGACTCATGGAGCAAGAGTGTGTTTTGATGGAAGTGGTGGATGTTGCTGGATGGGCTGGACCGTGCGGGGCGCTGGAGCGGACGTATCGCAAGCTGTTTGTGGATCTGGGTAATGAGGGTGTGCGGTTTGTGACGGCGATGGCGAGCGGCATTGAGGAGCTTGCCGAGTTTGAGTCGCAGTCGCAGCCGACGGTGCTGATGTTCAAGCGCGGGCGGCAGTTTGCGACGATCCGTGGAGCACGGGCGGCCGAGGTGGAGGAGACGGTCGAGGTGTACCAGCCCAAGGAAGGCGATGCCGATGTGGAGCCCGAGTACGGTGCGCCGCACCTCTCGCTGCGGCAGCAGGCCGAGGCCAAGCAGCTTGCTGAGGCTGCCAAGAACGCACCGGTGGTGGTGGTGGCGGACGAAGACGAGGAGGAAGCCAAGGCACATGCAGCAGCGACCAAGATCCAGGCCGTCTTCCGCGGGCACAAGGTCCGGACTGGGGCGGAGCCGCTGGACGGCGACGCGTTGGTGGGATCGGCGGCAGGAGCAGCGGTCGTGCCGGGCACTGATAGCGCGGACGCGGGTGGCGAGGACGAGGCTGAGGGTGAGGCCGCGGCGGTGGGAGCAGATGCAGGCGCAGCAGGCGGCGAGAACGCGGAGCCCAACGCCGAGGCCGGCGAGGCGAGCGAGGCGAACGGGCTGAGCGCGAGTGAGGCGCGGGCCTTCCTCAGCAGCGCCAAGCCGATGCTCGGGCTTGTGGCCAACGACAAGACCAAGCAGGTGCTGGTGACGGACGTCAAGGCGGGGTCGCCAGCCGAGGCGGCCGGGATTGTGGTGGGCGACATCATCGAGGGAGTGGGCGGCAAGGCGGTGAAGTCGATGAAGGCGCTCTCGGCTTCGTTCCGGTTTGTCTTCCCCGGCGCCGTGACCAAGTTCCGCATTCTCCGCAAGTCCGAGGCAGGGCGGACGCACGTGGTGACCAAGGGCAAGCGACTGGCCATGCCTGTTGTCATCGGGGCCAAGGGGCTGAAGATGCCTGAGCTGGACGAGTATGTCGCCGCAGCCGGGAGCGAGTGGGTGCGGGAGCAGGCTGCCATCCGTGCGCGTGGGTAAACTTGACTTTGACGTGGCTGTGGCTGTGGCTGTGGCTGTGTGTGGGGGGTGTTGGGGTGCAGGGGATAAAATTTGTAGCTGTGATGGGGGACCACCCCCCATCTACACATGTCGTTGCAGGTCACGGGGGGGGGGGAGGGAGGAGGTGGCCGATCGTGGGAGGAGGGGGGGAGGGGAGAGGGGGGGGGGGCAGCAGGGGCAAGGCGGACGCGGGAAGACAGACTTGTCGGCGAGCCGAGTGAGTATGGGTATGGGCATGTTTGCTTGTGTGTGTATGGTGGTTGTCTGGCTTGTGTGCGTATGCCTCCCCGTGGACGGGTTTTGGGGAGAGGGACACATGCTGGTGGCGACGGTGGCCGAGTTGAGCATGACGGGAGATACGCTGAGCAAGGCACAGGGAGTGGTGGGAGGAGCATCGGCATTGTTTGACAAGACACCATCGTTTGTGGCATCATCTGTTTGGATGGATGAAATCAAGGGCTCAAGCAAGGCCTTTCATGAATGGCACTACATCACGTTGCCGTACAATCCGAGCTCGTTTGAACCGGTGCCGGCGACACCGGTGCCGAATGCGGTGACGGCTCTGGCGGATGCTCTTGCTACTCTGAGCAAGGCATCAGCAGATCGTTGGACGCTTGCCTTTGCTATGAGAGTCCTTACTCATATCGTCGGTGATTTGCATCAGCCTTGTCACTGCTGCTCGCTCTTCTCGGCTACTTTCCCCGATGGCGATCGTGGCGGCAACTCGTTCTCGGTGCAGTACGATGGCAAGACGACCAATCTGCACTCGCTCTTTGACTCGGTCTTTTACTCGTACGACACGTCGTACTCGCTTCCGCTCTCAGAGGCTGACCTCAAGACGCTCGAGGGCAAGGCGCAGGAGCTCATCGAGACCTGGCAGCCGACGCTGACCATCAACGAGCTCGACGAGCTCGATCCTGCCGTCTGGGCGCCTGTCTGCCACGACAACGCCGTCAAGTACGCGTACCTCAACGGGTCGATTGTGCCCGGTGACGAGTACCCGGAAGCGGCGGCCAAGAACGCGGTCGACTTTTTGCACCGCAACATTGTGCTAGGCGGGATGCGGCTTGCGCGGATCCTCGACCAGAAGATGGCCATGCACAGCCTGCCGCCGCCACCGCCGCCACCGTCGCCGCCGCCGCCGTCGCCGGCGCTTCCACCGCCACCGCCGTCGCCCATCGCGCCGGTCCCACCGCCCCCCAAGGCCTCCACTGTCTCGGTCGCCTTGTTCTCTGTCGGCGTCATCGCTGCGCTTATCTTTGGCGTTGTCGGCGGCATCCTCGGCTTTGTCACCATCTCCGCCCGTCGGGCCGCCTACGCGCAGCTCTCCGACGCCACGCCGTTGACGGCCACCTGATGGGTAAAAGCGGACCAGTTTGGTAGGATCGGGTGTGATGACGATGGTGATGGGGGAGGCGGGAGATCGGGGGTGACTGTGGTTTTGGCGAACGTGTCGCACATACACTCACGTGACTTTACCAACCATCAGCAATGCAGGTTGTGCTTGTTGTTATGGTTGCGCTTTGCGCCATTGCCAGTGCCACAGCTGTGCACAAGACGCCCATGGCTCCGCCCGAGCAGGTACGTTTGATGTCAGCGGTATTGGTGGTGGTGGTGGTGGTGGTGGTGGTGGTGGTGGTGGTGGTGGTGGTGGTGGTGGTTGGTTGGGCACTTTGGGAGCATGCAAACAAATTGCTGTCTTCCGCATATGCGACTCTTGGTGGTGGTGGTGGTGGTGTAGGGTGGTGGTGGCATGGTCTTGGTGGCTCTTGGTGGGGGTGTGTAGCGGTAGAGGTTGGGGGGGGCTAGGGGGATTGTTCGTGGGGAACGATTATTTGAATGATGATTAATTGGTGGCAATGATGTTGACGATGACTTATTGATGATGCGGAACGAAATTGTGAACGATGATTAATCGATGGCGGCGGGGGGGGGGGACGATTATGTGAACGATGATTAATCGATGGCGGCGGCGGGGGGGGGGGACGATTATGTGAACGATGTTTGCGGGACGGCGACGCGGGACGGGCTAACAGTACTACGTTGAGCTCGAGGTGACGATGCCGACGTTCCCGATCGCCAAGGAGAAGATCGAGATCTGGTATGACGGCAAGAGCGGCAACGAGTACGTGTCGTACGACGACGACCTCGACGCCAACGTGTTCATCACCCAGGACGGCCACCAGCGTGCGTACCAGATCTCGCCGCAGGGCACTTCTGCCGACGACGTCAAGTACACGTGCATCACGTCGGGCATCAACCTCTCGCCGTTCATGTTCTCGGCCTTCCCGTACCAGCTGGAGAAGTTTGCGTACAAGCGGACCGAGTCGCTGGGAGGTGTGTCGGCTGACGTCTTTGTCTTTAACGACCCGCCGGCCGGCTTCCCCGACGCCATCAACAACATGACGTACTGGGCCGACGCGTCAACTGGCGCGCCGCTCAAGTACGAGGTCATGGGCTACTACGGCCAGGCCGAGAACTACCTCAACGGGCCCAACTACGACTACTTTGTGACGACGTTCTCCAACTACAAGCCCAACTACGTCAACGCGTCCAAGTTTGCCCTCCCCAAGATCTGCGCCGCCGACTCGGTCGTCGTCTCGCCGTCAGTCGCCTCGCCGCGCATGGTCGCCTCGCGCTTCCACCTCGCTGCCGTCGACTCGCACGACATGCTTGTCGAGTACAAGGCCGCGGCCGGGCGGTCGTACGCGCACGACTCTGAGGAGCATGTGGCGCGCAAGGCCTCGTTTGCGCGCAACCTCGCGCAGATCCACCTCCTCAACAACGAGCACAACACGGCGCGGTTCGGGCTCGGCAACTTTGGCGACTACCACGCCGACGAGCTCAAGGCGCTCCGCATGCCGGCGACCAAGCGCGGCACGCTCGACGCCGACGCCATTGTGTACAAGCCCAAGACCAAGTCCATCGCCGAGCTGCCCAAGGCCGTCGACTGGCGGACCAAGGGCGCGGTTGGCCCGCTCAAGGAGCAGGGCCTTGTGGGCACTTGCTGGTCGTTCGGCTCGGCCGAGGCCCTCGCCACGGCGTTCTTCCTCAAGCACGGCCTGCAGGACGGCAAGTTTGTGCAGTTCTCGGAGCAGGCTCTCATCGACTGCTCGTGGGCGTACGGCAACCAGGGCGTGAACGGCGGAACTGCCAAGGGTGCGTACAAGTACGTCGAGGCCGCCGGCGGCCTGCCGACCGAGGACGACTACCCGTACCTCATGAACGACGGCATCTGCCACAACAAGGGCCCGTGGAACCTCACCATGTCGCACCACGAGGACATCACGCCGTTTGACCTCCACGCCACCCTCGACGCCGTCGCCAACCACGGCGGCCTCGCCATTGCCGTCGACACCACCCCGGCCGTGTGGACCTGGTACCACTCGGGCGTCGTCTCGGTCAAGGGCTGCAACCCGGTCTCGCTCGATCACGAGATCATGCTCGTCGGCTACGAGATCCAGGACGACCCGCTCAACCCGGTCTTCATCGTCCGCAACTCGTGGTCCCGCGAATGGGCACCTACACCGCCAACGCCCGCAACGCCGACGGCGGTGGCTACATGTACATCACCCACGACTCGCACTGCGGCGTCACCACCTCGGCCGTCCTGCCGTTTGTCAACTAAGCTGTAAATGACCGCATCTTTTGTGTTGTCACTGTGCCGACGGCCGCAGCGGTGCGGCCGCGAGGGGCGAGGCCGCGAGTGGCGACGACGGCTCGGACGGCACGACGAGGTCGTCGGGTGGGAAGCGCCAGTCGAGGCTGCGGAAAGCCATCTGGACGCGGGTGCCGACGCCGCGGAGCGAGAGGCCCGGCACATGCGGCTGCGCATGCAGCATCGCCGCCAAAGACGCCACCTCGGCGCCGTTGATGCTAAAGGTGACAACCGTGTCGCCGTCGCCGTCGTCGACGCCGCGGGCGAGGCGGACGCCGATGACATCGCCTGCCGTCAGCGGAAGGTCGACAGCCTCGGGCAGTCGGGTGAACACCCCGCTGTCGACCAGGTGTCCCGTCGAGAGGAGGCCGAGGCCGGCGTTGGGCGCGCCGACCGAGGTCTTCCACGGCGCGCTCTGCGGGACAACGCCGAGGCACACGCCGCCGTCCGGCGGCAGCGTCAAGATGAGCGCCTCAAAGTACTCGATCGGCGCCAAAGCACGCTCGGCCAAGCCCGCATCAGCGCCGGCACAGCTTTCGGCTCCGCCCGTCTCGCCGCCAGCTACACTGGCCGAGCCTTTGAGCAGGCGATGGCGGCCGACGGTCTTTCGCGTTGCGCAGAGCGAGTTGCAGGTGACATCAAAGTCACCAGCTACATCGTCGGCCAGCAGCGAGCACGGGTCATCGCCGCAGACGGCTGCCCGAGCCGAAAATAGCAGTTCCGCGACGGCCGAGGGCGAGGCGGCAGTGGCTTCGGGCGGAGTGCGTATTGCAACAGTGTGTTCCGGAGACTGTGACAACGCACACATTCTTGGCATGGTTAGATAGCTGAGAGTGTGAGCTCTCGACCGAGGTGAGAGTTGAGGTTGGGAGAAGAGAGTGCGAGGAGAGCGGGTGAGTTGAGTGTGGCCCGAGTCCGTTGGCGTGGTTTGCGGTGTGTTCATGACTGGTTATTGAAGGGTGATGGTGATGGTGATGGTGATGGTGATGGTGATGGTGATGGTGATGGTTATTGATGGTGATGGTGATGGTGATGGTGATGGTGATGGTGATGGTGATGGTTATTGATGGTGATGGTGATGGTGATGGTTATCGATGGTGATGGTGATGGTGATGGTGATGGTGGTGGTGGTGATGGTGATGGTGATGGTGATGGTGATGGTGATGGTGATGGTGATGGTGGTGGTGGTGATGGTGATGGTGATGGTGATGGTGATGGTTATTGATGGTGATGGTGATGGTGATGGTGATGGTTATTGATGGTGATGGTGATGGTGATGGTGATGGTTATTGATGGTGATGGTGATGGTGATGGTGATGGTGATGGTGATGGTGATGGTGATGGTGATGGTTATTGATGGTGATGGTGGTGGTGATG
>NW_013657616.1:176847-178351 GCF_000142905.1 Thecamonas trahens ATCC 50062
GTGATGGTTATTGATGGTGATGGTGATGGTGATGGTGATGGTGATGGTGATGGTGATGGTTATTGATGGTGATGGTGATGGTGATGGTGATGGTGATGGTTATTGCTGGTGATGGTGATGGTGATGGTGATGGTTATTGATGGTGATGGTGATGGTGATGGTTATTGATGGTGATGGTGATGGTGATGGTGATGGTGATGGTGATGGTGATGGTGATGGTGATGGTGATGGTGATGGTGATGGTGATGGTGATGGTGATGGTTATTGATGGTGATGGTGATGGTTATTGATGGTGATGGTCATTGATGGCTAGCCATGATCATCATGGGAATAGCTGGGCGTGGGTATCGTTGTCGCCAGCACTGTCCCCATCCCACAGTCTCTCATACTTTTTCATATCCATCTCTTCTCCGTCGCTGTTTCAATCAAATCGCTGCACCGCTCTTCCTTCTATTCGCGTGCGCGGATGAGGCGGCGACGGTGGCGGCGACGACGGCAGCCACTGCTTTTGTTTTTCAGCCACCTGATCAAAACCCGTCACTGCTGCCCCACTACACACGCCATCAACACTCGCCACACAACCAACAACAAGTTAGCTACTCGCCAGCCGCCTGGTACAACACGCATCACATCTCAAGCAAGGATGTTTGACGCAATCACCCGCATGTTCAGCTCTTTTAAGCTCAAGATCGGCAAGCTGTTCAACACGTCGTGGGGCGTTCGCAACGCGCGCATCACCATGATCGGCCTCGATGCCGCCGGAAAGTCAACCATGCTGTACAAGCTCCGGCTCGGCGAGATCGTGTCAACCATCCCGACCATTGGCTTTAACGTGGAGACCATCGAGTTCAAGGGCGTCTGCTTCAACTGCTGGGACGTCGGAGGTCAGGACAAGATCCGCCGCCTCTGGCGGCACTACTTCAGCGGGCTTGACGGTCTCATCTTCGTCATTGACGCCAACGACCGCGATCGGCTCTCCGAGGCCCGCGATGAGCTCAACAGCGTGCTCGCTGCGCCCGAGCTCGCAGGCGTCCCGCTCCTTGTCATGGCCAACAAGATGGATCTGCCGTACGCGCTGTCCGTCCGCGACATCACCGACGCGCTTGGCCTCGTCGGTGAGAGCCGCGCCTGGCACATTCAGGGCACATCTTGCCTCTCCGGCGATGGCCTGTACGAGGGCCTCGACTGGCTCCGCACTGCCCCCTTCGGCGTTGTCTCTTGAGGCATCTGGAGCGCCCACTGCATCAACGGCCGCCTCCTTTCTCCGCCCCATCTCCTTCATCAAACACACACCGCACATCATCAAACACACTCTGCGCACACACATGAGCTTGCTAACCACCAGCTACTTTCTGGCTCCTCTTTGCCCCTCCCCTCACTGCGATCGCTTCATCCCATCCGCCTACCGCGCCGCACGCCACCCCCCCTACCCAGCCGCCCCACCACCGATCACTCCAACCGATCACCCCAGCCAATGCCCACCACCCTTCCCTGACCCCAATCC
>NW_013657616.1:178544-184619 GCF_000142905.1 Thecamonas trahens ATCC 50062
CAGACCCGGTCAGTCCTCCTGAGTCAGCGACAGGACCGCGACGGCGACGGCGACACCTCACGGTCTTTGCCGAGTGAGGGATGCAGAGCACCAAAGCGACACCAGCATACGCAGCATTACGACGTGAGCTCCTTCGACGACAAGGCAAGACACCGACACCGCATGGCCTTCGGTCAGCCTCTCGCCTGCCCATCCCTCCACCCGACTTTCGACCTATGGACCATACCCGTTTGAGGGACCAGATAGCCGAGCGGAGACGGCGGCATGCCGAGCTGATGGCCGATGACCATGACCATGACCATGACCATGACCATGACCATGACCATGACCATGACCATGACCATGACCATGACCATGGCAATGACCATGATCATGGCAATGATCATGATCATGGTGATGGCGATGGCGATAGTGCTGTTGCTGCTACTGCTGGGGTGAGTCTGCTCGACGATCTGCTGGCGAGTGCAAGGAGCTCGACAGCCGGTGCGGGGAATGGCTCCGGTGGCGTGGTGGCGAGTTGGCGGAAGGGCAAGACGACGGTGGTGGTGTCGGAGATGGCGAGTGATGCGAGCGATGATGATGATGACGATGATGATGGTGATGGCTTCATTGCCGGTGTCCACGGCGATTGGCATGCACTTCGCATTCATCCTCCGCTCGACTTGGTCGTCGCTCGTCAGGAGGCTCCCTCGCCGCGCCGTCGCATCCATCCTATTGTGGGACCGGGTTCCCACCGCTTGCGCAGCGGTGGGACGCCGCTGACGAGCAAGCTGGTCGCCGGTGGAGCTGGCTCTGGTCGCGCGCGTCTCAAGCTCCCTTTCGGCCTCGACCGCGGCGGAGGCGCGATGGCCGATGCACGCCGTGGGCGGCCGACCGACAGGCTCCGGGCCCGGCGTCGGATGCAGAGGGCGTCCAAGGGAGCACAACCGGGGAAGAGGGCCAGGTGCACGGGCAGAGAGAGGACGAGGCCGAAGTGAGAGTCCTCGCCGACGAGCTCGGCGACGTCAATGCTGTCCTCGCCGAGAATGGAATCAAGACCACGCTGGCTGACATTGAGGCCGAGGTCCTGTCGGCGCCGCGATCAAGGACTCGCCACCGGCCGCGGGTCCGCCCGCTCAACTACACCACTCTTGGACTCGACGGTGCGGGCCGGGCCGGGAGCGGGAGCGGCCACCCGTCGGTGTCGTCGTCAAAGCTCATCACCGACGTCAGCCGCCTGCTGGAGATGGAGGACGAGGGCGAGGTCGAGACGTTCCGGACGTCGATGGCGCATGCGCGGTACTCGCGATCCAAGCGCGGACGGTTCTTGCCGGGCGAGACGCGGCCAGACGTGGCCCGGTCCGCGCGGAGCGGGCGGGCGGTCGAGTCGGGCTGGGGCGTGCAGGAGCGGAAGCGGAGGCGGCGGCGACGGATGACGGCAGACGGGCGGCAGCGGCGGCGGCGGCGGACAACAAGCCATAGCCTTGGCCCGGACTCGCTCTCAGGCTCGAGCTCGTCGCACGAGCAGCTGGAGGCCGAGGCCATGCATGCCATCGACCTCATGACGTATATCAACTCGAGCGAAAAGATCCACCAGCTCAAGCGGGCGTTCAAGGGTGGACTCGAGCTCGAGGAGTTTATCCGAGCCATGGTTGCATTTGTGCCCGAGAGCGACGAGCGCGCCGATGAGGAGCTCGTCTCGCAAATGACCGAGCTCTTCCGCGAGATCGACGTCAACGGCGACGGTGAGCTCTCGTGGCCCGAGTTTGTGGGCTTTATCCTCGACGCCGGGCTTGTCTCGGACTCTGCGTACCGAAGCGAGCGCGCGCACTCGTACCAGCCGTCGGCGACAGCGATAGATAGAGTGGCGCGGAGCAAGGCGGTGACGCGGATCAAGACCTTCGACACACTTCCGAACCGGGTGGTGGTCATCTCGGCGCACTCGTTTGTGGGCATTCACGACGCGTACTCGCTCAAGCTGTTGAACAACCTCAGCGGGCACCGTGGGTGCGCGCTGGACGCGGTCTATGCGCCCGAGTACCGCTACCTCATCACCTCGGGCACTGACTGTGCGCTGCTTTTCTGGGATGCACACCACAAGCTCCAGCGGAGGATTCACACCTCGCACCCGCAGCACGCGCTGGCGTGGATCGGCAAGTCGCGGACGCTATGGAGCGGCGGCTCAACCGGGCGGGTACATGCGTGGGACTTTGAGAGCGGGCAGCACAAGTTCTCGTACGATGGCTACGGGCGCGGTCACGTGCTCGCCAACGATGCGGCCGTCCTTGCGTTGCAGGCCATTCCACGGCGCGGCGTGGTGGTCGCCGGCGCGCTCGACGGCTCGATTTTGGCGTGGGACCTCATCGGGCACACGGCGAGCCCCGCATGCGTCATCTCGACCCGCGAGGGCATGAACTACCGGCAACTCGAGCCGACGCAGCACGCATCGGGAGTGACGGACCTCGACTACTCGGACGAGTACTCGTTCCTGCTCTCGGCTGGATGCGACCGCGAGGCCTTTGTGTGGAACCCGTTTGTCCAACGCGGCTTTGTCGGCGTGCTCAAAGGCCACAAGGCACCACTGGTCGGCATCAAGGTCATGGGCTCGTCTCCCGAGGTGGTCACTGCCGACGAAGCCGGGGTGGTCAAGATCTGGGACATCCGCACCCTCCGCCCACTTCAGTCGTACACCATGTCGCTCGAGGCTGCGACGGCGACCCAGGCACCGATCTCGGCCCTTGCCACCGTCGCCTCGTACGACCGCATCCTTGTCGGTGCCGACAAAGTCTTTGCGCTCGACGCGCAGCGGAGCACGCACCCGGAGCTTGCGCACTCGGGACCGGTTGTCGGCGTCCTCTTCAACGAGGTCTTCCTCTCGTTTGTGACCATGGCCGGGCGCGGCATCCGTGTGTGGAGCGCGGTGACGGGCCGGCTCGAGCGGTCGCACCCGGAGCTGATGCCGGCTGAGATCACGTGCGGCGGTCTTGACGACCGCCAGCGCAAGCTCATTCTCGGTGACTGCACGGGCGCCGTCAAGGTCTTTACCTACGCCACGGGCCACTTTATGAAGGACCTCGATGCGCACGGCGCCGAGGTGGCGGCGCTGCAGTACTCGTGCGGCGGGGCGGCGAGCATGAGCCCGAAGCGGCAGGTGGTGACGGCGGCGCTGGACGGGCAGCTCTGGCTGCAGAACGAAGAGTCACAGGAGCGCGGGTTCAAGCTCCCACGGTCGATGACGGCGCCGCCGCTGCCGCTGGCCGCCCGTACCCGCGAGCGGAGCCTGCACCGCATCCACTGCATGGACGTCTCATCGGCGTTTGGCCGCTGGGGCCATGTCGTGGCCGGCTGTGGTGATGGCTCGCTACGGGTGTGGGATCTGTACACCTTTGCCCTCCTCTCGGCTGAGGACGGGATGCAGACGCCGGCCGAGGCGGTGGCGGCGCGGCTGACGACGAGCCCGACATCACCGCTTGGCCTCCGCGGGTCGCCGAGCGGAAACTCGGCCCGTAGCAGCTCGCCCGAGGAGCGCGCCAGCGCGAGTGACTCGCCGGTCCACATCACGGGCGTAGTGTGGGTCGGCACGCTCCCGCTTGTCATGGCGGCCGACTCGCTCGGCTCACTCGCGCTGTGGGGCACGCGGGCACCATTCAAGTTCCGTTGCGTGGCGCGGTGGACTAATGAGATGGCCGGCTCGATCGAGCCGCCAGTTGTCACCACTCTCACCTACGCCGGCACGCTGGCGTACTCGGAGCGAGTGCGTGAGGAGGTGAAGCAGCGGCGGACCGGCGGCGACGGAAGTGGCGGCGCTGACGGCAGCGGCGGCGCTGGTGGCGGCTTCTCAGAGTCTGATTCGAACTATGACGTCGAGTACGAGTCCGAGTACGAATCGGACGGCGAGAGCAAGGTGGTGACCAAGTACGTTCTGGTCCGCAAGCACCACATGCTCAAGCATGTGGCGGTGACCGGCGACGACAAGGGCGTGGTCAAGTTGTGGAAGCTCGACGCGCTGGTGCGGACGTCGACGCTGGCGAGTCCAGCGCGTGATGCGTCGGATGTGCTTGGCTACTCGCTCGACGGCATCTCGCTATCGGGCAAGGCCGAGGTGGTGCGGTCTTGGGTGGCGCACCGGCAGGAGGTGACCTCGATCGTGGTTGTCCGCGCCACCTCGCCGCCCTCGCTCTGCACCGCCTCGCTCGACGGGGCTGTCAAAGTCTGGTCGCTCACTGGCCACCTCCTCGGCGAGTTCCACCAGGGCCACGTCCGCACCGGCGCATCCGAATGGCGACTGGCCATCGACCATGCGGTGCGGGCGGCCGAGCAGGCGGCCGAGGCCAAGCTGCTGCTGGCCAAGTTTGAGCGACGGAATGGAGCGCTGCAGCGTGAGGCGGCTGAAGCCGAAGCCGTTGAGGTCGAGCCCGAGGTCGACGATATGGAGAAGAATTCGGCCGGTGGCAAGGCCAGGGCTGAGACCAATGGTGATGGACGAGACGACAACGAGGGCGATTCAGAGCTCTCGTGGCTCGAAGTTGCGTCACAGGCGTCGATGGCGATGATCACGCCGCCGTCGACACCGTCGTCGTCGGAGGACGACTCGGACGGCGAGGTGTACGTCGAGCCGACGGCGATATACCGGGCTGTGGCGCTCGAGGACGATGGCTCGTTGTCCGGAAGCAGCGACGACGACGAGGCGCTGGCCAAGGTCAAGCAGCTGATGCAGCGCAAGTTCATCGACTCGGCCTCGGTCTCGTCCGAGACGTTGGCCGGCGTCAAAGGCGCACGGGCAGCGATTCTCCGACAGGGCACCAGACGGCGGCTCTCAATCTACGACGCCAACACCCGCGGGCCTGCCGCAGCACTGGCACTGGCGGCATCCGAGTCTATGGCGGGGCCAAAGGTTGTCACGCCGTACTACAACCGGACGCGGCGGGACTCTGCGCCGCGGCGGCGGTGATGCGGCAGAGGGAGGATGATGTGTATTTGGTGCTACGGCTCGGGCGCAGGGACAGCGACACCGGCGCAGGCCAGGTCCGAGATAGCGGAGCCGACCGACTTGAAGAGGGTGATGTGCGAGGGCTCGCGCGGCGGGCGCTGGTCGGCGGAGCAGAGCGAGGCGAGGGTGCCGCGGACGTCGTCGGGCGCGAGGACGCCGGCAGTGATGGGCGAAGCAATGTCGCCAGACTCGGCCAGTGCCTCGGAGACGTCGACGTATACCTCTGCTTTGGAGACAGCAACGTCGTCGGCCTCGCGCATGTGTGGCGTAAACGAGCCGATGAGATCGAGGTGCTGGCCCGGGGCGAGCCACTCGCCGAGGATGATGGGCTCGCGGGCGAGAGTGGCGCACGAGATGATGTCGGCGCTCCGGACGGCGGTCTCAAGCTCGGTAGCGACGACGGCGTCAAAGCCGTCGGCAATGAGCTGGTCGACTAGGAGCTGAGCCTTCTCTTGCGAGCGGTTGTAGACGGTGACATGGTTGATGGAGGGCATGGCGGCGGCGTAGGCGTACGGCAGTTGCGAGGCGACAGCGCCCGCGCCGACGATGAGCAGCTTGGTCGAGTCGGGACGGGCGAGGAGGCTAGCGCCAAGCGCACCAACAGCCGCGGTCCGACGAGCAGTCAGCACGGCACCGTCGAGCAGAGCCACATGAGCACCAGTCATGCCATCGATGACAATGTACGAGGCCATGACCGCCGGCAGCTGCCTGGCTGAGTTGCCCGGGACGACAGTGACGATCTTGACGCCACTGATACCACCGGATGAGCCCCATGCCGGCATGAGAAGGAGCGTGTTGTCCGGCGGCGGCGAGCTGGCTGTCGCGGTGGCGTCATCACTATCATGTGCGTCTTGATCAGCTTCTTGGGCGGGCATGGCATGATGATGGCGAGTCGGTGCCGTGAGCTGATCGCTGTGGGCCCAGCTGCTCTTGAGCGCCTCCAGCAGCGATGGGAACGGCAGCGCAGTCGCAGTTTCGGTGGCAGAGTACACGCGCATGGTATGACGGATTGGCTGACTGTCGTGTGTGTGTGTGTGTGTGTGTGTGTGTGTGTGTGTGTGTGTGAGGGAGGGGTGAGTACGTATTTGCCATTGTTTGGCTGGCAT
>NW_013657616.1:184819-194133 GCF_000142905.1 Thecamonas trahens ATCC 50062
CTCTCCCCCCCAAAGCGAAAAAGGTAGTCGGGCGGGGCGGGTACAGTGCTTGATTGGTTGACAATGTTGCGGCGCAGGTCGGTTTTTGTCGCGGAGAATATTGCCGACTGTAGCAAAAAACCGCACGTGTTGCCCGCGGATGCGGTCATTAAATAGCCAATATACTTATCAACCTCCATATGCTCTTCTTTGGATGACAGACGACTGGGGAGCACTGCTAGAGCAGTGCAGGACATTAAGGCACCATCAACATGGGAGCGTTGGCCGTACCGGAGGCGGATGGAGTGTATGTATAAGTTGCTGAGCGAAGATGCAATAGATCTCGCGTCCTGGCCGGATATTCTCAGTCAACGTTGCAGAAACACGGCACGTGGAGTAGCGACCAAGTCTCGGAAACCGCAGCAGCCAGCGACCGCAAACTTCACAGAGTCATGTGCGATAAGCAGCACTGCTTCCATTATCACCGCTAGGTACAGTATAGGTACGGCTGTGCCGATGGTAGTATCGCCGAAAGGGTGTGCGGGTAGCGAGCGGAGGACAAACGCTTGATACAACGTCTATTGCCAAAATTGGATCTTGTAATTGGCATGCAAAGTGAGCACTGAGGGGGGTTCGGAACTGTAAAGTGGGGACAGGAAGCTCAGGAAGGCACAGACGTGCAAGCTAAGGGTACCAAGGGCAAGCGCTGTGTACAGAGCACACGGGAAAAATGTTTCTTGCGGCGAAGGGACCGTCTCTCGAGTTCCTGTGGCGTCTGTTTCCTGCGGTCGTTTTCTGGCCCTTTTGCGCCGCGAGCGGAGTGTGCGGACCTTACCCACTGCAAAAGTTTTGAAGCAAACGACTAATTACCTGCTTGTAGCCAATATCCGGGAAACCAGATCACTGAGCATACACTCGGAATACTCATGCCAGGGGTTTGCCGAGAAGCCCAACATGTAGCTCACACAGTATGCACATAGTGAGCGCGTTTGCAAAGTGTGAGCATGATGCAGTGATGCATGGGGACTGTGTGCCAGTTTGGTGCGGAGCGTGAGGGGGGTGTGCGGATGATTCGAAAATAAATTAGCTGACCACATCTTGCCCCTGTGTCGCACAGTATTTGTGGTCTTCCGAGCCAGCACTTCACCCACCACCCACCCAAGACCATGCCCTCGTGCGACAATTGTCGCAAGGGCCACCGCAAGTGCATACCAAGCACAAAGCTTACTTGCCAACTTTGTGAGAAGCGCGGGGTGCCCTGTACCTATTCGTCCCGTGCAGCCGGTTCCGCCGCCGCGTTTCAAACCGCTCTCGTGGCTGCCTCCCACAACATGACCGTGCTTGTCAACCCGACCAGTTTGGACACAGCGAACAATGCTCTTAATTGGCACAACCATCCCGCACCCACGTTGGGCCTCGAACAGCCACCTGCCAAGCGGCACCACATACTGCCGCCAGGCAACGTCCCACCCTCGCACATACCGTACCCTTCCATCCTCGCACCATCACTTGCAGCAGCTGTGGGGCGGACGGATCTGCATCAGCTGTTCTTCACGTTTGTCAACCCCACTCTTGGTGCCGCCCAGCTGAGCGGCTCGTTCCAGGCGCTGGCCCGATTGCGGGCTCGCGAAGCTGTCTCGGCGCAAGACCTCGACGTGGACAACCTCACGCTGGACCTCCAGCTTGTCACCATTTCGGCAGTCGCGCAGCGGCTGTGTGGCGACATGCCCGGGTCGGACCAGTCGCTCTCGACGGCCAAGGCGGCGCTGATCAACTGCTTAGATCACGCGTCGCGCGACATGGCCATTATTCACCTCCTCCTCGCCTCCCTCTACGCCGGGTTCGACGAGTCGCAGTTTGCGGCCCACATCGGCATGGCGTGGTCAATTCTCTCGATCATTGCCTCGCGGTCGGGCCGGACAATTTCGCGGGCAAAGGACATATCGCCAGCCGAGCTCCCGCCGCTCATGCGGGCCTTTGCTCAGCTTGACAATCCGACGCGGTGCGCGTCGATTGCCTCGCTCACGACGGCGCGCGATGTCTTCCGCGTCCGCACCCTCCTCGGCTGCTCGCGTCACCTCCTCACCGACGTCTGGTCGCCGCTGCCTACCGTGTGGTGGACCGCCATCGCTGGTACCATTTTCCCGCTTCTTGAGCGCTACCTCCTGTCGCAAGCCTTGGTCGACGTGCTGCCGCAGGAGACTGCACCGCTTGTTGCCAGCATCCACGCTCTCCCGCTCTTCACAACACTCTCCGGTACGGCATCGGCCAGCGGCGACGCGCCGGCGCCCATGAGCCTGACCTCGCCGGCTGCCGCTCCCCAGCCGATGATGACCTCGCCGCAGATGACTCCTCACCCGCATCCGTTTGGGGTCACCCCAGTCAGCAACGCGGGTACTGGCCTGCGTGGCTTGCCACAGTCGGCAGCGCCAGGCAACTTGCCAAGCGGCGTGTTTTCCACGCCGTTCCCGGATCCGGCGTCGCGCTCAACCTCGATGTGGACGCCGTCTCTTCAGCCGAATCTTGCCGGCGGAGTTCCGGCGCGCGGCGTCGCACCGCCGCCAATGGCTTCGGGCTCAAAGTCGGACACGTCCCACTCGAACTCCAACTCCAATTCAAACTCGAGGACGCCGGCTCCGTTCTCGAACACGTTTTCGTCGTCGGCGAGCGGCACGTCGGGTCTGCCGGTCTCAGGCGGCTCGATGGCCATCCCGACCTCATTCCCACCGCCGTCGTCATCAGCGTCGTCGTCGTCGTCGGCGACGGGCGGCCAGACGCGGCCACCGGGCGGCTCGAGCTCGGGCTCGGTCTCGAGCTCGAGCTCGACCGGGACGATGCCGGCGATCAGCGCCGCGACGCCGCTTGCGGCTGCTGCGATGGGCCTCAGCTACCACAACCTCGGAACTACGCCGACACCGGTCGCCCGCACCCGGATCTCGTCGTCACCGTCGTCGTCGAAGAACACGCCGTCAGGCTCGAACACGACGTCTGGCTCGGGCTCAGGCTCCCGCTCAGGCTCAGGCTCGGGCTCGGACTCGGAGTCGATTTCGCCAAACAGCAACAGCCAGAACCGGCATGCGGCACAGGGACACGGACAGCAGCAAGGCGCCAACCAGGGATCGACCTCGTCGTCCTCATCCTCGCACACCCGTGCGCCGTCCGTCAACACCTCGACTTCGCCCCTGACCAAGGCACCCGAGTACACTGTCCTCCTCGCCATCTTGCCGCTCATCTCGACAGCGGCCAACTGGCTGGAGAACGACCTGCGAAACCACCAGGCCCACTCGAAGCTCTGCGTCGGCGTCTATACGCAGACAATGGCGGCGTTCCTCCAGAACGTCGGCGCGCACATCCACTACGTCCGCACCGGTGGCTTTGACACCCGGCACGCACTGGATACAGCTATCGCTGCAATCACCGCCATGGATGCTTCTCTCCGCTACGGAGGCGATCTAATGCGCCTTGTCATTGCCTTTACAGGCATTGTTGCCATCACCGCCTCACGCTGGGACATTATTTTCAAGCTCATCCCCCTGGCGGCCTCGAGCGAGGCCTCCGTTCCCAATCCAGTCGTCTTCCTGGCGCTCTCCCGCGTTGCGGCCGACTACGACATGGCGACGTCCGAGTCCCGGCGATGAAGATGTGCGTAATAGCACGCACTACGTTGCGGTCGAGGAAGGCTTGCCACGACATCTAGCAGCGCATTCTGACCACTCGCCTAGACGTTGGCCTCGTGTTGGTGATGTACGCGGGCGTCACGGCTGATCTATTGGCCATGACGGCCACGGTGACATGGCCAAGACGGCGCCAAGTCACCTGCCGCCACCTGTGCCTGCATCAGCATAGTGTACGTAAACTCGTTGGCTGCAGCGCCGGCAGCGATCATACGCACCAACACATCCTCCGGTGTGATGGTTGTTTTCGGGAGCGGGCCGATGGGGTCGGTGGGTGCACGCGCGGGCGGCGTGGGTGCTGCAAGTGGCAGAGTATGAGCGGTGAGCATGGGCATCGAGTGCCTGTTGATCGTCTTGCCGCAGGCGCTCTACCTCTGCCGAGATCCACTCGATCACGCACGGTGGGCACGGCCTGCTCAAGCCGTCAAAGGCGAGGGCGGCGGGTGGTCTTCCTCGACGACGGCCTCAGCGCAATCAAGGACAACCAAGGGGGTGATGGCGATGGTGCCGTCGGTGGCGTTCATCGTGCTGGAACAGCTGTGCGGAGCCGACGAGGAGGGTTCTGACGGTGACATGTCCACCTTTGGCACGCTCCTCTGCTTGACGGCAGCAACATCATGGAGGTCGGCCGTCAAATTCTTGCCAGCAACGCTGCTAGCGTGATGGCGGGCGATCCAGACGCTGCTGTCTGTGGCTCATCCGACCGCGGCGGAGGATGATGGGGGGGCAGTTGGAGACGACAGCGAGGATGCGGTTGGGGTCGGAGGGGTGGGGGATGGAGAGGCCGGCGTGGTTGGCAATGGTGATGCGGATGGAGTTGTTGCGTGGGTGGGTGGAGGTGGAGCGGCGGGCGTGGAGCCAGAAGGAGAAAGGGTGGCGGGCGTGGAGGGTGTAGCCGGTGGGGGAGGGGTGCCACTCGAACGTCTCGCCGGAGTATGAGTGGGAGACCAGGTCAGGCAGCTGGCCATCCGCACTCGGCAG
The DNA here is from genome assembly GCF_000142905.1 of Thecamonas trahens ATCC 50062. Classification (NCBI taxonomy): domain Eukaryota; order Apusomonadida; family Apusomonadidae; genus Thecamonas; species Thecamonas trahens. The sequence continues at coordinate 189,454 of NW_013657616.1, forward strand.
CGCAATCACGCCCTCCACACCGTAGGTGTGGCCCTTCAGCACCTCACAGGAGTCCCTGTTCGCGGTGTACCGCATGGCGCCCGTCCTGTCGTCCGCAGCATGCCACACCCGCATCGTGTTGTCGAGCGACCACGAGACCAGGACAGGCAGCTGGCCATCCGCACTCGGCAGCGCAATCACACCCCGCACATACTCGGTGTGGCCCTCCAGCACCTCGCAGGAGGCAGTGTCCGCGGTGTACCGCATGGCCTCCGTCCCGTCGTCCGCAGCATGCCACATCCGGATCGTCCTGTCCTCCGACCACGAGACCAGGACAGGCGGCTGGCCATGCGCACTCGACAGCGCAATCACACCCTGCACATCGCTGGTGTGGCCCTCTAGCACCTCACAGGAGGCACTGTCCGCGGTGTACCGCATGGTGCCCGTCCCGTCGTCCGCAGCATGCCACACCCGGATCGTGTAGTCCCCCGACCACGAGACCAGGACCGGCAGCTGGCCATCCGCACTCGGCAGCGCAATCACACCCCACACATACTTGGTGTGGCCCTCCAGCACCTCACAGGACGCACTGTCCGCGGTGTACCGCATGGCGCCCGTCCCGTCGTCCGCAGGATACCACACCCGGATCGTGTTGTCGAGCGACCACGAGACCAGGACAGGCAGCTGGCCATCCGCACTCGGCAGCGCAATCACACCCAGCACATACTTGGTGTGGCCATCTAGCACCTCACAGGACGCACTGTCCGCGGTGTACCGCATGGTGCCCGTCCCGTCGTCCGCAGGATACCACACCCGGATCGTGTAGTCCCCCGACCACGAGACCAGGACCGGCAGCTGGCCATCCGCACTCGGCAGCGCAATCACACCCCACACATGGCTAGTGTGGCCCTCCAGTACCTCACAGGACGCACTGTCCGCGGTGTACCGCATGGCGCCCATCCCGTCGTCCGCAGCATGCCACACCCGAATCGTGTTGTTGTCTCTCGACCACGAGACCAGGACAGGCAGCTGGCCATCCGCACTCGGCAGCGCAATCACACCCCACACATGGCTAGTGTGGCCCTCCAGCACCTCACAGGACGCACTGTCCGCGGTGTACCGCATGGCGCCCATCCCGTCGTCCGCAGCATGCCACACCCGAATCGTGTTGTTGTCTCTCGACCACGAGACCAGGACAGGCAGCTGGCCATCCGCACTCGGCAGCGCAATCACACCCTTCACATACTTGGTGTGGCCCTCCAGTACCTCACAGGACGCACTGTCCGCGGTGTACCGCATGGCGCCCATCCCGTCGTCCGCAGCATGCCACACCCGAATCGTGTTGTTGTCTCTCGACCACGAGACCAGGACAGGCAGCTGGCCATCCGCACTCGGCAGCGCAATCACACCCTGCACATCGCTGGTGTGGCCCTCCAGCACCTCCACGCGTTCACCAGTTTGCACGTCAAGTACGTCCACATTGTTCCCACATCCACCAGCAACCAGCGAGCCACCGATGTTGATGACATTGCCGGACGAGCCATCAAAGCGAAAGCGCTCAGCACCACGATGCGTGACAGGGTCCACGGCTCTCGATGGAATGAGAGCCCCAGACGGGACATCTTCGCTCACAGCAGCAACCAGGTCCTTCACCGCTTTGGACGCCTTGCCATAGGCAAGTCGCGCAACGAGCTCGGTTTCGATTTGCGACTTGCCCTTCTCAATGATGTCGCGTGAGAGCGACAGCGCACGCTCGACCTCGTCAACGTCTTTGGCTCCTTCACGGCCGAGGCGCACAACACAACGCAGATCATTGAGGAGGCCACCAAGCGAGTCGTTTGCGCGGGCATTCATCCACGGCCAGGAGAGAGCAACGGCAACGGCGGCATGGTTCGCTCCGGCTGCAATTAGGTGGGAAATACCGTGGGTGATGATCCAATCGGAGGCAGTGCCAGAGGTCATGGTCTCCTTAGCGGACTCTGGCGTGGCGCCAGGCGGAGGCACCCCGGCGACAACGGCGAGGTGACGGGCAGGAAGGGAAGGGATGTCGTCAAAGCACACCTCTAGCCGATGGCGAATGTACTCGAGGTGCAGATCGTGCAGCTCGACTACGGTTATGGTGCCGCCATCCGTGGCAACGACGCGCAGCAACGACGTCTTGGCGAGGGCATCGAGGGCCCTAGCAAACTTGATATTGCTTGCGTCGATCGCGAAGCGGAAGTTGGCGACGTCGATGGGCGCGTCTGATGGAAAGACGGCGAGCATGGCGTAAATAGCCAGCGCCACCTTGCGGACACGCTTGGGGATGGCACCGCCGAGGGTCCAAGTGATGATGTCAAAAATGTGGGCGTACTTGGCGTCCGATCCGCCGCAATCATCGCGGTGCTCATCCATGGCAAGCTCAGTTGCATCTGCGGCGTCCTCAACAGCGTCGTCAAGCGCAGCCTCGCCAGAAATAGACGAGCCAAGGACGGCGAGGGCGAGGGCATGGCCACGGCAAAAGGTCGCGAGGGAGACGATGCGGGAATCGTTGAGAGCAAGGGTATTTGCCCACTCAGGTGAACCCTTGGCGAGGTAGTTGCGAAGGACAACAGCAGCGTCGTCCGGGGCAAAGGTACCGAGCTCGATGGAGGAGGCGGAGTTGGTAGCAACAGCGGCGTTACGCGAGGTGACGAGGACGGCATGCGGGGCTGCGATGTGGTTGGTAAAGACGGAGGCCTGGCGGGTGGTCCACGCATCGTCGAGGATGAGCAGGATGCGGGTGCCGGCGGCGGCGAGGGACCGGGTCTTGGCAGCAAGAATGGGTTGGAGGTCATTGAGGCCAGCTTGTGCATCGATTGCGCAACCGAGGCCTTGCTTCAGGAAGTAGGACATGCGGCTGGCAATGGCGATGGGAGATGTCTTGTCCTCACCGAGAGGGAGCCAGAAGACGGAGAAGACCGAGGTGATGGCGGGATGGATGGCGACATCGGCAGCGAGTGACGACTTGCCGACGCCACCGAGCCCGTTGACACCGACGACTGAGACGTTGTTCGCACCAAGAAGGACATTAATGACCGCATCACGAGTGTCAGGGAGCGGGTAGTACTCGGATGGGTTAGGTGGCGGCGGCATGGGCGAGGGGCGGAGGGGTGAACTGGGAACAATGGCCTGGATGCGGTCGGCAAGATCGTCGACCATGTCAACCACGCTGTCGCGAGCCGGGGAGTACGGAGCGAGGCCGCGCTCGAGGAGGGCGTAGAGAGTGCCGATGCGGGCGACTTTGAGCTCGGGCGTGAGTTCATCGTGTTCCCAGAGATCCGTGAATCGACGGTTGTTCGGGATCTGCGGCGGGAAAGCCGCCGCCATGTACGCCAGTAGAGGGTGGCTGGCATCCCGCGGGCCGTCACGCCATGCCGGCGACGAGACGGTCTCGAGCGAGAGCTCAGCGTCGGCAAAAACCGGAAAGACCTTGCAAGTCGGATCAGCGAGGGCTGCGTTGGCCTCTGCGATGGCCCACCGTGTGACGATTGAGTACTTTGAGACAACGACGACCACAACGTGTGAGTCACGGGCAAACCGGGCGCAGTCTGCGGGATCTTGGACAATCATGGCGTCGAGCGACTTGACGTCGAGAAAGACGCGCAGACCGAGGGCAACGAGCTTGTCGCGGAGCGAGAGCATGAGCCCCTTGTCGTTGGAGCCGTGGCAGAGGAAGACATCGTATGACTTGGTGGAGGACGGCCCGGCTGGTGACGATGACGTCGCTTCGATATGCATGTTCTGGGGGACTGCGGAGGAAAGGGTGGCCGAGCTGGCCGAGCTGGCGTTGGCGGTGAGCAGCGGGCGGGGGCGCTTGGCGGCTCGCCCGGGGTCGGCCGGTTGCCCTGCGCGGCGCTTGGCAGAACCCTGCTGCACTGGGGGGGGGTCCCATGAGTTCCCTGGGGCGGGGTCCATGGGCACAGTGAGAGGGGTGTGCGGAGTGTGCGGTAGGTGTGACGGCGAGGGCGACAGGCGGCGTTTGGGCGATTTTTTGGATATCGGGCGAGTGCCGGGGGAAGGGCCGGGGGAGAAGGTATGATTATTTCAATGAGAGTTAATTGATGGGGCTGGGCATGATTAGTTGAACGAGAAATGATTGATGTGGCGATGGTGGGGCCAGGGGGGGTGCATGCAAGCAAGGAGGGTGTGTAGTTGGGCAAAAGAAAAAAGAATGCGTTACTCGGTATTCCCGTGTGGTCCCCCACCACAGTACTAACCAAGCCTCATGCTGCTTGACTTCCGAGAGCGAGACGGGATCGGGTATTTTCAGCATAGGATGAACGCATTCGATGTATGAGCGTGTACGTGGTAGTCATGTGGTGGAGGGCGAGGGCGAAGAGCGGTCCCGGCCAGGAGATGGCGATCGGGTGATTGAGGCAAGATGTGGCTGCATCCGGCGGGTTGCGGCTGTGAGTGGGCTCTGATCTGTGAGTGGGATAGAGGTGCTTGCATTGCTGAGTCTCACCTTGTTCGGTTCCTTCTGTGCGATGTGGCGAGAACCACAGCTCGCCGACGTCCACGGCCTCCGTACGTACATGCACAACTGCGCTGACAACCATCATGGACTTTGAATATCAAGGTCACCTCGGCTTTGTTGACTCGATCGAGGATGCGCTCGAGACGCTTCCGGAGAGCCCGGCCGTTACCTTCTCCAACAGCGTCTACGGCGTTTGGCGCGGT
>NW_013657616.1:194865-195173 GCF_000142905.1 Thecamonas trahens ATCC 50062
AGCGCGCTCTTGACGAAGAACGACGACGTTGCATCGACCGCTAGGGCGGTGGTGCCCAGGCTGCCGTGCGGCTACGGTGGACGAAGCGTGGTCGGCTTGTTGTTTGCCCAGCCCATGAACGGCGTGGCAGTCGTCATGCCAGCGGTAACGTCGGCGAGGAGGACGATGGCGTTGGCGTCAGCAGATCTCGGCTGCGAGCGAGGGTGGCAGTCGGCATGCGCAACGCCTCGATGGCAGAGATCAGATTGCGGCCGCGGGGCGTGAGCCAGGGTGCGTGTGCGGGCGGCGGCGATGAGGACAACGAGCGA
>NW_013657615.1:0-11811 GCF_000142905.1 Thecamonas trahens ATCC 50062
GCCAATGCTTCTGTCGAGGCCTTGTGCCTCAGAGAAGAGCGCAAGCTGGGGGGGGGAGGGGTGGTGGGTGGTGGGTGGTGGTGGACGGGGAGGGGAGGGGGTTGAGGGGATCGTGATGAGGTCGCCGAGAGAGAGTGTGTGTGATTGTGATCAGGTCGCAGTATGTGAGTGATCGTGATCAGGTCGCTATGTGTGTGTGTGTGTGTGTGTGTGTGTGTGTGTGTGTGTGTGTGTGTGTGTGTGTGTGTGTGTGTGTGTGTGTGTGTGTGTGTTTGTGTGTGTGTGTGTGTGTGTGTGTGTGTGATCGTGATCAGGTCGCAGTGTGCGTGTGTGCGTGCATGTGTGTGTGCGTGTGTTTGCGGGCGGGTAGGGGGGTCTACAAAAGCTGGTTGGCCACAACCGCAACAAGAACAATGCCCACTACATACAACCACGTCAGATCCACGCCGTCCATGTCCTCCACCTCGCCGCCTTGCCCACCATCATCTGGATCCTCCTTCTCCTCGGCTCCGTGCCCGACTCCACCAGGCAGCGTCTTGACCGATCGTCCAAGCGGAATGAGGCCCACCGTGTGCCGCACACGCTGCCGCTTGTCGCTCGGTGACGACGGCGGCCCAACAGACGAGACAAGCGACGACGACGCCACCATCGCTACCTGCTCGTTTGAATCAGAGAACATGCCTTCAGACAGTGTGCTGACTGAGCTCTCATGTTCAAACACGCTCGACTTTTTCGCTTGCTTGGCGTCACGGACTTGGCCGGAAAACAGCGAGCTGGCGTCGCTCGCTCGGCTTGCTGCCTTCATCATCGACCCGCCTTTGTGGCCTTCCATCGAGAACAGTGTCGAGCCCGAGTCCATCGAGTCGCCCGAAATATTTCTGCCCTGCAATTGCTTCACCCGCCTCTCGCGCGTCCTCTTCGACGGACTCGGCGACGAGACCTGCTGGTGATGCGACAGCACGTTGCCGGTAAAGAGCGCCTTGTTAAAGATGGTCCCTGAAGTCAGCGACTGCGAGATCCACGTCGCCGACTCAGACCCGTCTGCGCTTTGCATGCTCGAGCCGCCGCGGGGCTCGCGTTGGCTCGCACTGCAGCCCGCGCTACTTTCGCCGTCGCCGGTCTCGCAACAGCTGCCTGACATGTCCTGACCCACCACGGCGCTTCCATTCTTCTTCGTCTGCTCCGCCTCGTCTCTCGCCATCACCTCTCCTGCCTTGTCTCTGCCCTGGAGCGGATTCGCAGTCGTGGTCTGGCCCTGGCATTCATCCCCGTCGGTTGGAACCACCGTTTCAAGCCCATGCAGTGACCGCGAGTTTGACTTCTCCTCCAGAGGAGGCATGGCCACCAGAGCCACAGACGAGGTCAGCTTCTTCGACGCCTCGGGATTCCCACCCATTCGTCGGCTGGCCGACGGCCGTCCGCCACTCAAAGACAACGGCGACGACGACGATGACGACGACGTCCCGGACGACAGCGACGAGAACATAGCCTTGCTCTTGTTCTGTCTCCTCTTCCGCTTCCGCTTCTTCTTCCGCTTCTTCTTCCGCTTCTTCTTCCGCTTCTTCTTCCGCTTCTTCTCACCAGCTTCGTCCTGCCCATCCTTGTCTGGCTGCGGCTTCTCGAGGCTTCTCGAGTTCGCACTGGCGCGCGGCGATGCCTCGGATGATTTTCCATCGTCTGACATAGACCACGCGTCGTGCTCGCTCCCGACGTGGCCTCGCGACAGCGACGACGACAAGGTCTTAGAGCCACCACCCGACGCCGACGACTTGAACGAGCCCGAGTACGCCAGCCCCAAGTCACCAAGGGCAATCGAGCCCGACAGGTCCGATCGCACCGACCGTGCCCGAGACCGCATCAGCGCCATCCGCGCTGCTTCGCCGGCAATCGCCGACGCGTATCCACTCAACTCGCGAATGAGCATGTCGTAGAGCGTAGCGAGGACAAGTGGCTTGGCAATAAACCCGTCCATCCCCGCCATGAGGCACTTTTCCACCTCGTCCGCGTACACGGCCGCAGACATGGCCACAATTCGGGTGTGCCGCCCGTCTGCCGCCGCGGTCTCGGCCGCACGCACCTGCTGCGCCACCTCGTAACCTGAGAGCGCAGGCATGAAGCAGTCGAGCAGGACAAGTGAGTACGCGTTCTTGCTGATCCGCTTGACAGCCTCCAGAGGGTCGTCCACAAGTTCTGGCTCAAGCCGCAGTCGCGCGAGCATCAGCTTGGCTACCTCGAGGTTGGTCGCGTTGTCGTCGACCACAAGGACCCGAAAGACAGACGACGGCAAAATTGGAAGCTCGTCGATCTTGCTCAGGTCCACCTTACGCGTCGTCTGCGACAGCATGTCGGTCGAGAGCGAGAACGAGACAAGCGTCTCGTGCGAGGATCCGGCCTGCGCCAGCATCGCCATTGCGTTGCTGAGCATGTGCGGGAGGACTGGCCGCGGAAGCATGCCGTCAAACACCTCCGTCAGTTCGCCATGCATCTCGCACGGCCGCACAACCGCCACAAACAAGGTGTTGGTCGGTGGCGGCTGTGGCATCTGCTGCATCTTGGCCGCAAGCGCCCCGCCGTGAAAGCCCTTGAGCTCCGACGAGACCAAAATGATGTCAAACGCCTCAGCAAGCCCGCCGGCAACCTGTGCCATATTCTTGGCAACCGCAAGCATCGCCCCTGTCCCACTCGTCAACGCGGTCACCTCCATGCCCATGGCCCGCAGCATGTCACTCAGCGCATCCAGCTCCTCCTCGTCGTCGTCAACAACAAGAACACTGCTCGCACCGATCGGCGCTCGTCCCAGCAGCATCCGCGCGTTGATAAACGGTACACTCTGCTCGATGTTCTCCACCACGCACCCTTCCGGAATCGTCGGCAGCGACACCGACGCCGAAAACGAGGCAGTCATAGACTGGGAGACTGTGTCCGAAGCCGCAGACAGCCCAGTGTCTGTCCCGGTGGCCGAGGTCGAGTCAGAGACAGAGCCAAGCTCGGAGAGCAGCTCCGGCGTTGACAAGGCCACAGGTGCCACTGATGTTGACGAGATCGAGTAGATCTTGAGCGGTCGAACACCGAGTTGGTCTCTGCTGACCTTGCTGCACTCATCGCCTTCGCCGGCCTCCTCACCGCCAGCTCTCGCTCGCCAGCTCTCCCCGCTCTCAGCCAATCCCCGCAGCGGCGAGAGTGAGCCCGTGCTCGAGCTCGACCGCACACCAAGGAGCTCGAGTCCGACGGCAACCGTAAAGCAGGTGCCCTCGCCGAGCGTCGAGGCCACAAAGATCTCGCCGCCCATGGCGTCGACAAGCTTCTTGGAAATCGCGAGACCGAGCCCGGTGCCTGTGTGCATGCGGCCGGTCTCCGAGCCGAGGCTCTGCTGCTGGTACGGTTCAAAGAGGGTTGGCAGCCGGTCGGGTGAAATACCCGACCCGGTGTCGGCCACGGTGAGCGCGAGGACCTGGCGCCACAAATCGCCTTTCTCGCCGCTGCGCTCGGTCTCGCGGACCGTCGTCCGTAGCGTTACCCGCCCAGTCGTCGTATACTTGACCGCGTTGTCGACGAGGTTGGTAAGGACCTGCTGCAGCCGTGCTGCGTCGCCGCGGAACGTCGTGCCGGTCTTCAAGTCGACAATGACGTTGAACCGGACGCCTTTGTCATGCGCGGACGGCTCAAACTTGGCCGCAACACCCTGGAGCATGTCGAGCATGTCAAACGGAATGTGCTCGATGTTGATGCTCTCAGCCTCCATCTTGGAAAAGTCAAGCACGTCCGAGATGATGGCATGCAGCTCCGAGGCAGACGACTTGATAGTAGTGTTGAACTGCCGCTGTTCATCGTTGAGCGGGGTGAGCTGAAGAAGCTCGGACATGCCGATGACTCCGTTGAGCGGTGTCCGAATCTCATGTGACATCTTGGCGAGGAACGAGGCCTGCGACTTGGCAAACGACACCGCAATCCGCTCCATCTCGATCCGCCGGATGACAGTTGCCCGCAGCATGGCGTTCCTTGATCGCAGCTCGGCGGTCCGCTTCGCCACACGCTTCTCCAGCCGTGCCTTGAGCTTGTGCAGCTTGCGCTCGGCGAGCTTGCGCGAGCACACCTGCTGCTCGGCCACTAGCAGGTTCGCCGCCGTGATAAGCATTGGCTCCAGAAACGCTGCCAGCGCCGACGAGTAGCCCAGCGGCCGGTTGGCCACTCCGATCATGCCCACCACTTCGTCTCCGTGCATCAGGGGCACGCCCATGTACGTCGCAATAGCAGGGTGGCCCTCGGGCAACCCAGACTTGGCACGCCTCTCATCGGTCTCGGGCGAGTTGGCCACAACCGGCGCCCGGCTCGTCACCGGCGCCCAATGAGTGACTCCATGTCCTCAAAGAGAAACCCACCGCGCTTGCGCAGCTGCTCGTCGTGAAACGCCGACATAGACTCCGACCACGCAATGTTCGTCACCGCGCGCGTAAAGAGCACTTGCTTGCCCTCGTGCAAGATAACCTCGGCAATGAGGCCAAACTCCGAGTCGGTCACATCGAGCACGGCGTTGAGCAGCTCGCCAAAGACCACTGCCGGTGAGGCTTCGACTAGAAACTGGGTCTGACCCCTCAGGATCGCACGCGTTACCATCGGTCGCTTGCGTTCAAGATACCCTTCAGGGTCGTTGAACATCTGCGCCATGTCCTCGGCCGCCAGATTGTGCTCGCGGACCTTGAGCTGCGGCCACCAGTCGTCGTCATCGCCGCTGTTGCTCCGCGTCATCTGCGGCGACGTCGAAGCCGAGCACGTCTCTACCAGCGCCATCAGTGACGCGGGAATGACCGCTTCGCCCCGCGACCGCAGGTTCATCCGTGCCAGCTCGCACCGGATCTCGAACTGTGCCTCCTCGTCCGACATCGAGTCCCCACTGTCTGACGACACGCTTGTCGTGTGCTCGCCGTCCGACAGCAGGTCCAGCCCCAGTTCGCCCAGATCACACACATGCGGCGTCGGCATCTGATCCGAAGTACTGGAGCTCTTTGCAGAGTCGAGAAACTGCGGTGAGACGATGGGTGTCTGTGCGAGCAGCCTTCCGCGCGCGTCGAGCACGCCGGCCTCTTGCAGCTGCATGCGGTCGTTCGGCTCGAGATCACGGGTCAGCTCGCGCCCAATTAGCGACGTCGAGCTTGCGTAGAATATATCGCGCTCCTGCGAAGACATACGCAGCGATTCGCCGGCCAACAGCATCCGCAGCGCCTGTTCTTCCTCGTCGGCCTTGCTCTTGGACTTGGCAGACAAAATCTTCGTCGGCTCCTCCACCTTGTTGCTGCCCAAAGTCTTGGGACTCTCTCTGTCTACCAAGACCCTCAGATTCAGCGACAAGTCGCCACTTGAGACCATCGATGCCCTGCTCGCTTCCAACGACGCCCCGCTCGAGTGAAAGCCTGGGAAGCTCAAGCTTCCACCCGCCACCTCGACCTCGCTCTCAAACCCCGAGGCCGCAGCAAGAGCCACAGCCTCGGCAGAATCCGCAGCAAGAGCCTCGGTCTCGGCAGAATCCGCAGCAAGAGCCTCGGCCTCGGCAGAATCCGCAGCAAGAGCCTCTGCCTCGGCAGAATCCGCAGCAAGAGCCACAGCCTCGGCAGAATCAGCAGCAAGAGCCTCTGCCTCGGCAGAATCCGCAGCAAGAGCCACAGCCTCGGCAGAATCCGCAGCAAGAGCCACAGCCTCGGCAGAATCCGCAGCAAGAGCCACAGCCTCGGCAGAATCCGCAGCAAGAGCCTCGGCCTCGGCAGAATCCGCAGCAAGAGCCACAGCCTCGGCAGAATCCGCAGCTTCACCACGAGTCGCATCCCCTACCCCTTTCGCCCGCGCCGCGTCGTTGTTCTCCTCGCCGGCCAAAAGCCCATCCTCATCCTCATCCTCACCAGCCGCCCCATGCCCTCCACCTGGACACTCACTGCTTGCGGCGTCCATGTTCGGGGCCACAGCTGGTCCCTCCTCGTCCTGCCTGCTGTCTACCAACGTGGTGTGGTCGTCATGCTGCCAAGTCGCTCCCGCCGTCGACTGGCTGCCACCGCTCCCGCTCCGGCCTCCGCCAACCTCACCACCCGCTGATGCGTGCGACATATCCAGCACGTTGCAAACTCCCACCACTCGGAACCCTATGTGGATGTAGCTGGCTGGCTGTCGGTCTGTGGCTGTCGGCCCGGACTTTGGCCTGGCTGGCGAGTCGTGTTGGCCGCAAAGCTTTGCTCGGCTCCTTGCTCTGACCCGCTTTCACGGCTACCCGCACTCGTTTCCGGCAGGCGCGGTAAAAAAGTCCAAGCGCAAAGCCCGTGGTAGTACCGAGAGTGCTCGTCCCCAAAAATTGAACTTCCGCTGGCAGCAGCCAAAAAAAGCCGTGTGAGTGACCAAACGTTTGCTCCGATGGCACTACCCACGCTGTTGACAAGACAGGAGAGCCAACCGGGACACCGCAGAAGAGACGTTGGCGTACCACTTGACTAGCCACCATGACCTCGATTCCATGCTGCACCAGAGCGCCTGCTATCCTCGCTCTGCTGGCTGTCATGGTGGCGGTGACTGGTCAGACAGTCGTGGCTGCTGACCTCGCTTCTGAAGCTGCAGAGCTGGACGCGCTCTTTGACGCTCTCTCGGGATCGATGTGGACGAACAACGGCGGGTGGGAGGCGAGGGCCGGGTCGGCGGGTACGCCGGACGCCGTCTGCTCGTACTACGGCATCACATGCTCCAACACCTCGACCTCGGACGGGCTCACCCACGTCATCGCCATCACCCTCTCGGGCAACGCCATGGCTGGCACGCTCCCGCCCATTGCGTGGGACTTTCCTGAGCTCGTCACCCTCGACCTGACCGGCAACGTTCTTTCGGGCACGCTGCCGGCGGCGTGGGGCAAGATGTCCAAGCTCGAGCTGCTGCTGCTGGGTGGCAAGGCGGTGCCGTCCGAGTTCCTGCTCTCGTTCCTCTCGCCGGCCGTGCTCTACTTTTACACCCTTGGCTCGCTCGTTGGCTCCGAGCTCGAGGGCACGCTCCCACCCGAGTGGGGCGCGCTGAGCAATCTTCGTATCCTTGCGCTCAACACGGGAGCACGGACAACGGGCGGTTTTGCAGGCAGTGACATTCCACCCGAGTGGGCAGGCATGACCTCGCTCCGCTATCTCACCTTTGACTCGTCGGGCCTGGGCAACGGCGGCCCACTGCCGGCGCACACTCTCGCTGCCATGTCCTCGCTCGAGTACTTTGGCTGCAGCTACTGCGACTACTCGTCGATCCCCGAAGCCATCACCTCCGCGCCCAAGCTCCACTCGCTCTACCTGAACTACATGCCTATCAACGGACCACTGCCGGCTTTCATTCCGCGCTGGTCCGCGCTCCGCGCTCTTATCGTTGGCGCCGTGGGGCTGACTGGCCCGCTGCCCACCGACTGGTCCGCCCTCACCAACGTCCGCATCATCGTTCTCGCCGAGAACGCCAACCTCGTCGGAACTCTTGCCCCGTTTGCACCGCTTCCCGCGCTCGAGGTCCTCATGACGTACAAGAGCGGCATCACCGGCACGCTTCCGATCTTCACTTCGCCTGACGTGTACTTTCTTGTCATTTCGGGCCAGAGCCTCTCCGGATCGATTCCGCCGCAGTGGGGCGAGATGACCAAGATGCAGCAGCTGTGGATGGGCGAGAACGCCATCGAGGGCACGCTTCCGGCCTCGCTCGCCAACTGGACCTCGCTCAAGCTCATCGACGTCCGCAACAACCGTCTCACCGGCACCGTTCCAGTCGCCTTTGGCACCGCCTGGTCGCAGGTCGGCCGTTTTGAGCTTGCCCACAACAGCTTTACCGGCACGCTGCCGCCCGGCTTTGCATCCGTCACTCATGTCGACATTTCCGGCAACGCCTTTCCGGCCCGCTCGACGTCATGTGTGACTCGCCGCTCATCGACTCGGTCACTGCCGCAGACAACCTCTTTGACTCGGTGCCTGAGAATTGCAACATCTCGGCCATCACTATCGACTTGTCAGGCAATAACCTGCAAGGCATGCTCCCGGCAGGCATCGGCAACATCAAGGGGCTGCAGCACCTCTCGCTAGCAGGCAACAAGCTGACCTCGTCGTTTGTGCCGTTGTCGTGGGCCAAGCTCTCGCCCTCGCTCGTCAACATCGATCTCTCGCGCAACCAGATCAGCGGCGACGTGACCAACATGCTTGCCACCTTTCGTGACTTTGCCCGCCTGCAGCGGGTCGACATCTCGCACAACCAGCTTGTCGGCACCATGCGCGGCAACCTATTTGTCGAGGTCTTCCCTGCGCCGCGCAACTTTTTCCAGACCCTCGTCCTCATGTACGTCAACAACAATCAGATCACTGGCAATGTCCCTCCCTGGTTTGACACCGTGCCCACCATTCTCGAGTTTGACGGCTCGGCCAACAACTTTACCGGCTCGGTCGACACTCTCACCGAATCAGTCCAGTCTGCCAAGTTTGCCGACAACCCGGAGCTTGGCGAGCAGGACCGCATCTCGCTTCCAAGCTCCATTGTTCCGATCGAGCCTTTTGTTCAGCTCTCGGCCGACCAGCCATTCTCGTGTCCCTCGTTCATCGATGTCCGTCGCTCGCGCTCCAGCGTTGTCCTCGACCCGCGGTACTACGGGTACCAGCTGTGCAAGTGCGATCCAGGCTACTTTGGCGAGGCCGGCCAGTGCCGCTCTTGCGCTCCATTTGGCGATGCCGTTCGCTGCGAGGGTGGCCGCATTGATCTCGCCGACTTGAGCGATGGCTCCAACACGCTCGGCATCGACCTCTCGTCCTCTGCCACCGCAGCTGCAGCTTCGCATCCGGCCGGCTTTGTTTCGGCCGCCGAGGCCGATGTCGTCCCCAGTGGTCCCAATTGGGGCGGGGCCGTCCCGCACCGCGCCAACCTCACCATCCAGCCCAACTACTATGTCGCCGGCTACAAGGACGACGGAACGCCGCTCATCGACGAGTGCTACCTCATCGGCATCGACGAGTCGAGCTGCAATCCCGAGGCCAAGGATCCGTTCGAGTGTCGCAACGGCTACCGCGACCGCCTCTGCTCGCGGTGTGAGAAGGACTACTACCTGCAGGGCCGCCGGTGCGAGGCGTGTCCAACGGCGACGCCCATCGTCCTTGCCGCCCTCTACGGCGCGGTCTTCCTTGTGTGGTACGGCATGAATCAGACTAACAAGAAGTCCGTCTTCTACGCGCCGCTCATCAAGTCGCTGTTTGTCTTTCTGCAAACCTCGGCCATCCTTTTCTCAGGCTCGTCAGCCTTTGTGTGGCCGTCGTCGGTGACGACGGCCTTTGACTCGGTCTTTTCGTGGACCTCGTTCTCGTTCCCTATGCTGGCGTGCCTCTCCAACTCGAACTCCAAGTGGGAGCTCTCGTTCTTTGTCTCGCTCTTTGCGGTGCCTGCGCTGTTTTTCATCCCGGCCATTGGCTACGCCATCTTTGCCGGCCTCTCGGCGGTGGTCGACGGCGGCCTGTTTGGCCGGAGCGAGCGCGACTGGCGGTTCGGCGCCATCCGGACCGGCCTGGCGGTGCTCAACCTCGGCTACATGCCGATCACGGTGAACATGCTGGTGGCGCTGCCGTGCCGGACGTCGTCGGACGGTAACTACTACCTCTGGGCTGCGCCGTGGATCGAGTGCTCACGGTCAAACTCGGACTGGCTGGTCATTGTGGTGACCGGAACGATCATGACCATCTTGTATGGGCTCGGCATTCCGTTTGCCTTCTCGCTTCTCCTCCGCTGGCGGCGGCGGTATCTGCGGTCGCTGCCGCCGGGCATGGGCGAGGCCGATGGGCACTGGTTCCAGTTCTTCTACGCGCCGTACCTCGAGCGGTCGTTCTGGTTCGAGCTGGTCATTATGGCGCGGCGGCTGCTGGTGGCCATCATTGCGGTGATGCCTGCGACCAACCCGCTGGTACCGTTTGCCTTCTTTACGGTCCTCATGGGCGCGCTTGTGGTCCAGTTCACGGTCAAGCCGTTTGTCCACAACATCATCAACTGGCTGGAGATCCTGACGCTTGTGCAGCTCATGCTCACCTTTTCTGTGGGCCAGGTCTTCTCGTCGGACGTGTACACTACGGATCTGAGCTTTACGGCAACGATTCTGGAAGTGCTCGTCATCCTCACCAACGTCTTTGTCGTTGCTGCGTTCTTGGTGGTGCTCCTGTGGCGGCTTGTGATGACGCGGCGGCGTGGTCCCAAGACGTTTGCAGTTTCGATGTCGTCGTCGGATGAGACAGGCGCTCACGTGAGCGTGGCGTCGTCGAGGAGCGGGCGGTTCAAGATGCACGACGTGCCGCAGGCTCAGCCGCTCATGACGGCACCGCTGGTGGGCGGCTCGGGCGTCGAGCTCCCGCTCATCTCGCGGGCAACCGACCGGCCGACGACGACAGTGGCCGTGGGGCGGCGGCCGCCGTCTGCGCGCGACACGCCGTCGGTGTGGTCGTCGAACCCGACCGTGGTAACAACGATCGGTCAGGGCAACGACATGAACCGGCCAGAGACGGCAGGCAGCTCATCCTCTGACTGGTCAACCTTTGACGGCGTCAGCTCGATGCTAGACTCGGACAAGTCGAGTGCCGAGGACCATGCAGCGACCTCGCCTGCACTCCCGGGCTCGGCGCGCCGCATGGCCACCAAGTTTGAGGACTCGGTGGGCACCGTGCCGCGGCTGACCAGTTCTGTGTCGACGGCGCCTGCCAGGGCGCAGCAGCCGACGCCGCTGCTGCCGATGTTCTGAACATTACACAGTTAGCGCAGCTTGCGGTCACAGCTCGAGGTGGAGAGGCATGCGAGGAGGCAAAGAAACAGGCACAGCATTTACTCGGCCTTGATGGGCTTGGCAGGGCCAACGGCGGAGAGCTTGCCCTCCTCCTTGTCGCGACCCCAGCCGAGGATGAGCTTCTCACGGATGACAAAGAGCATCCAGGTGATCTCGGCGATGGAGACAAAGCACCAGATGGAGGCCTGCTCCTGGAGGTTGTCGGTGACCCACGAGGCCATGTAGGGGCCGGTGAGGAAGAGGAAGGCACCCTGGATGATCATGCCGCGGAAGATGACCTTGAACCAGGTGGAGCGGTCCCACTTCATGACAAAGAACGGGCCAAACATAAGGAACGAGTGGATGGCGGCGCCGGGCGTCCAGTAGGTGGGATCAGACATAGGGACGGACCAGGCAAGGTGGTACTTGCCCGAGTAGGTGCAGAGCTTCTCGCCGCGGAGCCACTCCGAAGTGACGCAGGCGTTGGCCGGCGGGGTGAGGCCGGCCCACTCGCCAAAGGCCGAGGTGACGGGCTGGGCCACCGACGCCGGGTTCCACTCTGCCATAAAGTAGCGGGCAAAGAGCATGCCGCCGCCGAGCAGGCAGAGGCGCTTGATGATGTCGTACTGGTAGAGGTACTTGGGCGCAGTGGTGAGCGAGGCGTTGATGACGTGGGTAAAGTACGGCTGGAGGCAGATGTGCAGGAAGCCAGCGAGGGTGAGCCACCGGTTGATGTCCGACTCGCAGTCGTCAATGTAGAAGTACTGCACAAACTGGAGGGCCTCCATGGTGAAGAAGAAGAAGATGCCCGACGCCAGCGCCGTGTTGGACGTGCGGTAGTAGACCCACGCCGACGACGCAAGGCCCATCAGCGCAAAGGCCCCGGACATGGGCTGGTTGAAGCACACTGTTGCATGCCACGAGGAGGGTGGGGGGGGAGGGGAGGGGAGGGGTGAGTGTGGATGGTTGCGGATGCACAGTCTGGTACGCCGGAAGGGAAGGGGTAAGGGGACGGGGTGGAGAGGGGGGGTGGACGGCAG
>NW_013657615.1:12209-16168 GCF_000142905.1 Thecamonas trahens ATCC 50062
TTACATGCTAAGTTAGTACCCCCTCCCCCCTCCCCCCCCCTACCCCTAAGTGCGGCAGGTCGAGGTGGCGGCCGAGTCGGAGCCGGTGGCGACGCAGCCGTAAGGCGTGAGCTCGACGGAGCGGCAGTCGACCGGGCTGCAGCCCTCTGCGCAGAAGGAATAAAAGTAGACACCCGTGGCATTGCATGTAGTGCGGATGTAGCCGCCGGCACCGTCGCGGACACAGGCGTCCGAGGCGACGACTGAGACCCAGGGCGCGCCGGAGCATGCTGTGTTGCGGAACATGTCGGAGCGCAGCGGGTAGGCCGCCGGCGGAAAGTCGGGCATCTTGTCGACGCAGACCGACTGGCGGAACGGCTGCGCACCGCCGCCCCAGCACGTCGAGTTGGTGCACTGCGCCGGAGTCGGGTCGGGGATGATGTCCACCGCCCACGGCGTGCCCTGGCACGCATCGTCTGACGCATACGAGTACAGCAGACCGATGCGGCCGGCCGCCGCCGTCGGTACCGCCAGGGCTAGCGCCAGCGCCAGCGCCAGCACCAGCAGATCGTGCAGAGTCGAGTGCGAAGTGGCGGTCATGTGGCGAGATGGAGTCAAGTATTGGTCCGTCAGCCGGCCGTCCACTAGACCATCAAGCGGCGAGGCCGCCAAGGTTGAGGACCACGAGCGACGACGATGGCGCGCCGTGGCTACAGGCCCACTCGCCGATGCTGGCGGCGACGTCGTTGGCCGAGCTCATGGCGCCGATGAGGGTCTGAAGCTCGCGGGCAACCGACGGAGTGCTGAGCACGGCGTCGAGCTGCGGTGAGACCATGAGCAGCCAGAGCATGTCGGGCTCGACGCGGAGCGAGACAACATCGGGCTTTGCGTGGACGAGTTTGCCGGCGACGCCAGCGTCGCCAAACGAGCGGGTCACTTCGAGCACGCCTTGGACCTTGTCAGCGACGATGACGCCACCCGAGGATATGACTCGCTCACGCTCGGCGCCATTGCTCACAACGTGCGGTGTCGAGACCCGGGTCATACGCAGGCTGCCGGACGAGCGGCGAGCAAAGTAGTGCACGCCGGTCCCCCGACCCACGCCACATGAACATGGACCATCAGCGCGGCGTCGGCAAAGTTGGCCAGCGAGTCGCCCATGCGTGACGAGCCGAGCACAACCGAGGTGGTGAACTCAGGCACGTGGACCGAGGCGTCCCACTCGTCATCGTCGTCGCCGTTGACGCCTGAAATGACAAAGGTCTCCTCAGCTTCGATGACCGCCCACGCCGCCGACGCGCCCTCGTACGCCAGCGAGTGGTCGGCCTGCATGGCGTTGTCGACCTCGGTCGCCGCCGTCACCGCCCAATACTCGGGCGTCCCGCAAGGCTCCGCTGCTGTTGTCGCAGCCACCGCTGCCGGCAGCAGCTCCAGCACGGCCGCCGCCGCTCCCGGGCCGCCGTGCCCGCACACCACGCCCACCATTGCCAAGCACCGCAGCGCCTCATCGCTATCGCTCGCCGCTGCCGCGCTCGAGCCACCGCCGCCACCGCCACCACCGTCACTTGCCGCCGCCAGTGGCAGCACTACCAGCGGCCGGTCATACTCGGCGTCCTCAGCCGCAAACCACGCAACGTCGCCGCTGCCCACCGCTGCAGGCTCGCGTGTCGGCTGCGGCCGCCGCGGCACCGCGGGCGTCCGCGTCGATGCCCGCGGCGGGTCCGACGCGTTGCGCTTGGACGAGCCACACAACACCATGGAGCCTTGAGAAAGCGTTCTTGCTTATGAAGGGACGGTGGAGTGGGGTGAGGGGGCCGTGCGGTGGGGGGGGGGGGGGCGGGAGACGTGCGGGGAATGGAAGGGGTGCGAACCGACCTGGCCGCAGTGTTCGGTGCCAGTTGTGCGAGCAATGATTACCGGGGAGGGGCAGCGAGCGATGCGGCTCGGCGTGCAAGGCGCAGCCTGCAGGCAGAACCAAGAGCGAGGTAGAGCAACGCATTGTAGCGGCGATTGATAGTGAGAAGTGATGCATCGGGCATGAGTAAGTGAGCTCGGGGAGAGCTGGCGGACGGCGAGGGTGGGCGGGGGGGAATGAAAAGGGGTGGCCAGGCTCAAGAGTCTGACAACAATATGGAGAGCTCCGGGCTCAATGGGGCCCATGGATGACGTTGGACGGCAGGGCAGCCTGCCCGCACTTTGGCTTGCGGCTACGGCTGGGGCTGGGCTTTGACCCCGACTATGACTTGGCCATGGGCAGAACGCCAGACCGTGACGGTGGAAAGATTTCGCGCCTGACACCACACAAGCTGTGCCGTGACATAGTCAGTACGAGCGTTTCGAACTGAAATCATTAAAACGTGGTCAAGTAGGATTTTGTGTGTAAAAAATATAATAATATAGCACATAATGTGTGGCTGTGATAAAATGCAAATTCTGTATAAATTTTATATATATTTGAATAAATTTGAGCATTTATATAAGTATATAGTCGATATTTTGTCGGTTTGAGGGATGTCAAAGTTTGGGGTGTCTTTCAAAGTCCCCCTCACCTCTACCATCCCAACCTCCTCCAGAGCCAAGCTCGAGTTTAAGGACCATCATGCCAATAAGCTCACGCCCAACCTCAACCTCTACGCCTACTCCTTTTCCTGATCGCCCACAAGGCCGCCGCAGGCCTCTGCAAGGAACGCACGGCACTCGTCGCGGACGTCGGCATCGTGGCCGACGGCCGCCCAAGCTTGAGCCAGTGCCGCACTTGTGATCCATCCGCGCCCGGCGTCCACAAGCGCGGCAACTGTGTCCGGTCCCTGCTGCGAGAGCGCGGCTGCTATCAGAAGCTCCACCGCGAGGGCAGGCTGCAGTGCAGTGCTGGCTACAGCGCGGAGTTCGCGCACAACGACTGGGACCAGGGCGGCGGCCGACCATTCGACGACAAGAGAGAGGGCACCCAGGAGCGCGCCAGGCGAAGGCGCCAACGCCAGCCAAAGACGCAGCGCATCGACCGAGCCGTGGCGACAAGCGCCAACAAGAAGCTCGTCCAGGACGCCCGGCGCTTGCGCAGCGACTTCGGCCTCGAAGCGAGCGATAAGGCTGCGCGCAAGCTCACTACGCCCGCCGTCGCTCGCCCGTGGCAAGCCGCTGTATGCCGCAAGAACGTCGGCAACTCGCGCTTGTCCGTCATCACGGTTGATGACCGTACTACCCGCCGCAAAGGCGCCGACCGAGAGCAGAAACGCGCCGGTGGCGCGCGACGGTGCCATCTGCGGCTGCGCGGCAAGAATAGGCTCGGCAATCGCCACAGCGTGCGCTCCGCGCACGCTCTGTACCGTCCTTGCAAACGCTTCCGGCGACAGCTCGAGACCGCCGTCACCGACCGCAGCAATCACAGCGGTGGTGCGATCAGCTCGCAGCCACCGGCGGAGGCATCGGTCGAGCTCGTGCCCGCCGCCGCCGCCGGCTGCCACGTAACGCTTCAGCAGGGCGCGCAGCGCAGCCTGCCCCTCGTCTGCAGCTCCCGCACCAGCCTCAACATGCGCCGCGAGCACATCGAGTGCGGCGCGCATCTCACGGCTCGCCGGCGACTCCAGCACACATCCGCCGCTGCCTCGGTCCACACCCGCCGACCCCCCGCCCGGTCGCGGCGGGCCGGACCTCGGCCGCGCCGCCGCCGCCGCATCCCGCCTCGCATCGGCGGCGCACCAGCAGACGACCGCGTCAAAGGCCGCCGCACGCGCCACCCACATCAAGCCGCGCAGAGCCCGGCGACGTGCGGCGCCCCACGAGTCGTGGACCAGGACGTCCGCCAGCCGCGTGCAGGTGGCGGCGAGGGCGTCCACATCGCGCGCCCCGAGTACTCCGGCATCAAAGGCTATGGCATGGACAAGCTCAGCCGGAAGACGCTCCATGCTGCCGCCTGCCCGGCCGTCCGAGCCCAAGTCGAGTCCCCCCGACACCCGTCCCCACCCAACACCCACCCCCCA
>NW_013657615.1:16268-18148 GCF_000142905.1 Thecamonas trahens ATCC 50062
TCCCCCCCACTTTCCGCCACTGTCTCTCATTCTTCTCTCAAAAAACAACCGCAATGCGCGTGAATTGCTCACAGCCCCGGACGGTCCTTGCCTTCCTCGCCCTCGCCGCCGCCGCCCTCGCCGCCGCCACCACCGCCACCACCCACACCTGCTTGGCCTCACCCACCACCGCCATGCAGGACCTGTCTGTCGTGGGTACGCACGCCTCCCAACCCCCCAACCCCCTCCCCCCCTCCCCCCCCCAACCCCAACCCCCCGCCCACACCTGCCCATTCACCCCTCCGCCACCCCCGCAACCCCCCCCCCCGCCACAGACTACGGCAACTGCTACACCATCGCCGCCTCGCGGGCCGAACTCAACGCTCTGCCCAACAGCCCGCAGCTCAATTGCGCGGCCAAGACCATGCCCACTCAGTCCAAGGCCGACTGGGAGGCATCGAAGCCGGCCGGCTCGGCCAAGCTCTGCCACTACAACGAGGTCGAGTGGGCACCGCGCGAGGCTGTCTTCCCGGCCTGCCCGCACCTCTCCGGCCAGGCCAACTGTCGCTTCCGTAAGGACGGTGACAAGATTGTCGACTACAACGACGTGGTGCAGGAGTGGATCTGCTCCATGGGGCACTCGCTCGCCATGTCCCCGTCGTCAAAGTGCTTCGCCTTTATCCGCAACGCCCTCTGTGCACGCTTCGACTCGTACGCCATGGAGAGCGGCTTTGCCTTCTTTGATCTGCAGCCGAGCGGCGGTATGGCCCATCTCGAGCGGCTCTCCATCTGCTCCGAAGGAGACGTCTGCCAGTTCCTCAACGACGAGTGCTCCTCCCGCGGCAACGACGTCGACAAGATCGCCCCGTTCGACATGTGCGGCAAGTCCCGTTGCCGTTCCGACATGAACTGCCGCAACTGGCTGTTTGCGCCTGACCACGCCTCGTGCGTCGAGACAAAGGCCCTCGACGAGGAGCCCGTCTACGCCTGCGTCGCCGTCAAGGACCCGTGCACGTCTGCAAACTGCCCGGGCGTCTGCGCTGCCATCACAGAGGCCGCCCCGCCGCCGTACGTCACCGGCTCAACTGGTGACTCGTCATCGTCGTCCGGCGCCGCCACCTCCTCGCCCCACCGTAGCCCGGCCCCGCACCACTCCTCCCACACCTCGGGCGGCACCGTCTTCCTCATCATCCTCGCCGTCATCTTTGGCACCTTTTTCCTCTACTGTGCCGTCGGCATCGCCTACAACCGCTTTTCTCGCGGTGCCGTCGGCGTCGACCAGCTGCCCAACGCAAACCTCTGGACCGCCATCGCCGCCTCCCTCTCCGGCCTCGTCGCCCGTCTCCGCCCTGGCCGCTCGTCCTCGGCCGGCTTCTCCCAGCTCTCGCTCGATCCGCCCGAGTACGACTTTGACGCCTAATCGCGCACCAGCGCAGACCTTCCTGCCACCCCCTCCTCCCCCCCCTCTCACACACACCCCTACACACACCCAAACCCCAAACTCGAAATCCTCCCCCCCCCTGCCCCTCAGCCCACCACCCGCCGCCCGCCGCCCCGCCGGCCACCGGCCGGCCATCGAGCAGCCAGCGACAGAGACTTCCTCGCTCGCCACCACCCAACCCAATAACCATGGCGAACGACGGCAAGATCGAGGAGATCAACTCCAACTCGGGCTCCGGCTCCGAGGAGATGGTACGTACACCCTCTGCAACCTCCCACTGCCGCCAGCAGGCCAGCCCCGCCCCCTCTGGCCTCCTTTGCTGTCCCCTCCGGCTGGCACCATTATTTTGTGTGGGATGGCCGGCCGCATCCACGCCACCACGACCTTGTCCCCCCCACCCACGCCCGCCTCCCGCAGCCCCACCGCCGCCTCCCGCCCCTCCGTCCTTCCCGCACGCCCT
>NW_013657615.1:18611-65236 GCF_000142905.1 Thecamonas trahens ATCC 50062
CGTCACTGCTGCCGGCCGCTGGCAACCCGCCGCCTGCCGCCCGCACACGCTCCGCCGCCCGCTCGCAGCTGCGCTCGCGCAGGGCGCCTGCTGGCTCGCGCAGAGCCGCCGCTGGCCCACGCCCGCACGTTCTACGCTCAGCTGCCGGCGAGCATGGCCCAGCCTACCCCGGCGGACACGACGCCCGCTCCGGCGCCCATGCGCCCGCCGCCGCCTACGCCGGCATCTCGCGCCCGCGCATGGCCTTCTCGCTGCCGGACGAGCTGCCGCGCGCATCCGCCGCCACTCCCTACGACCATCGAGGCGCGATCGCACGCCGCCTCCCGGCCGCCACGCCCTACGATGCCGGCGAGGATGCCGCTGGTGCTGCCACTGACGGCCCTGCTGGCGACCTCGCCTCGCCAGCGGCTTCAGTCCTCGCACCGCACTTTGCCGCCGCCGCCGCCGGCCACTCACTCGCCTCGCCGCTCAGCTACGGCCTCGCCTCGCTCGCCGCCGCCGCCGATGGCGACGACGAGTTGGACGACACAAGCGTAGACCTCAACACTTCGCACGAGCGCCTCAACGCCGCCCGAAGGCAGCCGGTCGCCACCTCGTCAGCATTTGGCTCCGCCCACTTTGTCACTCTCCCCACACAAATCGTGCCCGAGGCCAGGCGCCCGCCGGTCTTTGCCGCACCGCCCCCGTCCCCGACGACAACTCGGACATCACCCGCCTTGTTCTTGGCAAGCGCCGCCGCCGCGACGACGCCGACCGCGACGACGGCATCGTGGCCGAGCATCTCGAGCGTGCTAAGCGCGCGCGCCCGCTGCCCCTTCCAGCCGTCCTCGCCCAGACCTCACCCGACGACATGGTTATGGCCAAGAGCGACCTCCCGCAGGCCTCGCCGTCTAAGACCCGTAAGCGCCGCTTGGTCTCGATCACTGACGCCGACGATACCGCCGACGCCGCCGCCTCGGCCCGCTCCCAGGCCCCGGCGCTCTCTCGCCTCAACTCGCCGGTCAACAGACCCAAGCGTGCCAAGCCGCTCGACAGCAGCCCCGCCTCCAAGCGCTCGCGCAAGTCCAAGCGCTCGCGCAAGTCCAAGCGCAAGTCCAAGCGCTCGGCAAAGGCAAAGCGCTCCAAGCGCCGCAAGCGTAACAAGCGCCACTCGTCGTCGGCCAGCGCCGACTCGGCCATCTCGGCCCACGACTCGTCGTCCGGCTCGTCGCTCGGCCCGCTCTCCATTGGCGTCCTGCGCTCACCGCCAAGCACCTTGTTTGCGCCCGGTCGTGACGCCGCCACCGCCGCCGATCCGACCTCGCACCCGAGCCAGGTCTCCTCCTTTCCTCCAGCCGCCATCCAGCGCCAGCCGAGCGGCCTGGTGGTTGACGTTGCGTCCACCACCCGTGACATGGGCCACGTTCACAAGCTCCCTTCGCAGCCGTCGAACGTGGTCGACGCCCTCTCTCCGCCGCAAAAGACCGGCCGCATCCGCTACCGCATCAAGTTCTCCACCACCCGCGGCAGCGGCCCGCCGAGCGAGCTCGCCAAGGGCCGCCGCGGCTCGGTCATCGACGTCCCTCGCGCAGACTCGGTTCTCGGTGATGACGACGACGACCTTCACGAGACCATCCAGCACGTCCTCCGCCAAGCCGCGGCCCGTGCCGAGGAGGCCGAGAACCCAAAAGCGGGCCGCTCGCTCCTCAAGGATCCTATGACCTCCGATTTCAACTCGACAAAGTCTATGACGCTTGGCACCATGATCGAGCCCAAGTCGAGCGGCGACAGCGCAGCCGCCAAGGCCAAGGTCTCGTTCAAGCTCCCAGGCTCCAACGCCGCAAGCGATGCAGCCCCGCCTCAGACTGCCAAGGGCGGCTCGGTCCCGTCAAAGGGCTTCTCGTTTGGTGCGCCGAGCAAGACTGCCGCGCCCAAGGCCGACGCCGCAGTGGCCGGCGATGCCAAGCCGGCTGCCTCGGCCAGTGCCGGCGGCGCCAAGTTCTCGTTTGGCAAACCGGCGGCAACTGCAGCGGCCGACGATGCAAAGCCTGCTGCCTCTGCTGGCGGTGGCAAGTTCTCGTTCGGCGCGCCGAGCAAGACTCCTGCGCCCAAGGCCGACGCCACCAAGGCCGACGATGCAAAGCCTGCAGCCGCTGGCGGCGGCGGCGGCACAAAGTTCTCGTTTGGCAAGCCGGCAGCTCCCGCAGCGGCCGACGATGCAAAGCCTGCTGCCTCTGCTGGCGGTGGCAAGTTCTCGTTCGGCAAGCCGGCAGCGCCCGCAACAGCCGACAATGCCAAGCCAGCAGCCAAGGCCAGCGGCGGCGGGCTCAACAAGTTTGCCTTTGGCAAGGCCGATGGAGCCGCTCCTGCCAGCAGCAAGCCGTCTCAGTCGGCGCCTGCCCAGGCCGCCAAGGCCTCCCCGTTTGCGATTCCCTCGACGCCTGCTGGTGGCGCGAAGGGCAATCCGTTCGGCGCCGCCGGAGCGGCGCCAGCATCCAAGCCCGCAACGTCGACCAACCCGTTTGCCGGTGTCAACCCCAAGTTTACCGGCGCTGCCGGTGCAAAGCCGGCCTTTGGCGCCGGTGCAAAGCCGACCTTTGGCGCTGGTGCTGCCCCGCCGGCCGCCGGCAATCCGTTTGCCACAGGCGGCGGCGGAGCAGCCAAGCCAGCGTTCGGTGGCAGCAGTGCTGCCCCGCCGGCCGGTGGCAATCCGTTTGCCGCAGGCGGCGGTGCATCCAAGCCGGTGTTCGGCGGCGGCGCAAAGCCAGCGTTTGGCGGCGGCGGTGCCCAGCCGACGTTTGGCGGCGGTGGTGCGCCCGCAGGCAGCAATCCGTTTGCCGCAGGCGGCGGGGCATCCAAGCCGGCGTTTGGCGGCGGCGGTGCCCAGCCGGCGTTTGGCGGCGGCGTAAAGCCGGCGTTTGGTGGCGGCGGTGCCCAGCCGGCGTTTGGCGGCGGCGCAAAGCCGGCGTTTGGTGGCGGCGGTGCGCCCGCAGGCGGCAATCCGTTCGCCGCAGGCGGCAATACGCCCGCGTTCGGTGGCGGCGGTGGCGGCGCAAGCGGGAACCGCTTCGGCGGCGCCGGCAACACGCCAGCCTTTGGCGGTGGCGCCGCTGCAAGCGGCAATCGCTTTGGTGGTGGCGGTGGCGGCGGCGGCAGCGGCGTCAGCTCCATCTTTGGAGGTGGCGGCGGTGGCGGCGGCAGGCAATCGCTCCGCGATCGTGAGGCCCAGCGGCGGGCTCGGGTCAAGAACTTCCGTAAGTAATTGCAGGCGCTGCATATTGTGTGTGGCGATCGTCTTTGCATCTTTAACCGGCAACCTGACATCTCTCAGTGTGGGTCTTGGTACCGCTCGTCTGCACAGCGCTGGTCTGCACAGCGCTGGTCTGCACAGCCTCGGTCTGCGCGCCCGCAGCAACCTTGGGCTTGGGCTCGTACTTTGTGCCGAGCAGGATGTCAAAGGTCTCAAACTCAGAGTAGTTGACGATGTTGAACTGGTGGTGGTAGTGATGGTGCGACGAGTCAATGATGGCGTTAACGGGCCAAAGCCGGCGTGGTCAAGGGCGGCGCCAAAGCCGACGTAGGCAAACGAGGCCGCCAGCGTGAGCCAGTGCATACGGAAGATCATGGGGCCGATGACAAAGTTTCCCAGCAGCTCCATCAGCAGATACTCTACCAGCGTCTCCTTCCACGCCGCCGTCGCCACCAGATCGCGCGGCATGGTGTGATGCCGCTTGTGCAGGTGCTTGTACAGCTGCGGCGCGTGGAGCATGTAGTGGATGCCCGCATTGTACGCCTTTTGCACGCAGTACTGCACCACGCACACCACCACCTCGTAGCCCCACGAGACCTCGCTCATCGGCCGCATCAGCCCCGGATAGTCGATCCATCCGCTCACCATCAGGCCGTACAGCGCTACAGGGAGGACCACCACCAGGTCGCGGAGCGTGTACCCAAGGAACCGCACGTAGTCCGCACCCGTCCGATGCGTCGCCTCGCCAGGCCGATAAAGCCGATGATCCTTCCACACATCGGTCAAGTCCTTGTGTGCAAAGTACGCGCACGATACAAGATAGAACACCACAGCAGTCGCCGCCAGCCTGCTCGCCACCGCCGCGGCCTCGCCGTCGAACGGTCCACCTCCGCCGCCGACCACCACCGCCGCCGCAAGGCCGGCCACTCCGACCGCCTCGGCCACGGGAAACCACTCAAACTTGCTAAACAGCTCCCCCGTCTTCGCCATCGTCATCTTCTCCTAACTTTGCCGCGATGAGTCTGCTGCGATGAGTCTGCGCCGCTCAGTCGTGTCCGGCTGCCGCGCACGCCCGCTTTCATCCATTGCCGCTGCGTGGACAATCTCGCTCGCCCCTTGTCCTCGCCGCCACTCTCGGTCCCCTCCCATGCTCATCATACACGCTCCAGCGCCACGACAATCTGCAGCTACAACAGGTGCCTCCCGCTTCATATGCGAGTCCTGTCTGATTAGCTGCAAGTGCCCCGATCCTCGAGTTTGAGGTCCATCTCTCCAGTTTGACCGTCCTCGGCTCGCTCTCAAAGACAAACTCGTTCCGCTGGCCGAAGCCGGCCGGGTCAAGCCGACACGGCCTTACCTCGAGCGATCTTTGACAACGGCTCGCGCAAGAAGTTAAGAACTCTGATTCCTAGCAGGCATGTATAGTACATTACATACTGGTCTTGCTCCTGCTCTCGTGCGTCCATCGGAGGACAAGGCACATGGTACGAGGGCTCAAAGTCCTCCCAATCTTTTGACTCTACACCACAACCATACAACCGTACATATACACCATCAGCTATTCCGGACAACATCACAAGCTACCTTGTCGTAGCATCAACTCTCGCAGCCACCGCATTATGGGTTGCGGACTGATATATTACATGCCGGCCCCTGCGTTCCCCCCATGTGGGTGATGACCTTGCGGACGATCTTTTTCTCTGATCAGAAAAAGTCGCGTTCTCTGCTTCTAGAGCTTCATCGAGCACAGCTTTGGCATCAGCGAGCACCGAAGCAAGCCATGCCGTTGCTCGGCGGGTGATCCAGCAGCGAGTCAGCGGCTGGTGTGGCCGCAAGCGTGTAGCAACTTCTGTTATGGTGCAGAGAGTCCAAAGACTGTCTTTAGGATATCTCTCACTGATTGCAGACTGCCACCCCCCCTCCATGCCCATCGCCAGCCATAGTCGCAATCATTGTACACCCTCTCCCCTCTCGCCCCCTCCTCCCCTCTCCTCTTCCCCCAACCCCCCCCAACCCCCACTCATTTCATCCTCTGATCATCTGTATGATCGGTGATCGGTGATCCTGACCTGTGCCATCAGCCCCCCCTCCCCCCCCCCCCCCCCCAACCCCTGACTCGTCGCGGATCATCCCCGCTCGCCCGGCAAGTCACTCAAGTCGGCCACCACTCTGAGCCAACCGAGGACAAAGAGGGCACGAGGCGACGGAGCGACGGTGAGGGTAACACTCCACCGGTCACACCCGACTCAGCACTCCCCCCCCCCCCCCCTCTCCTACCCCCCCTCCCCCCTTCATCAGCATGTGGGTAGCCCGACGAACCGCAGCTGGCGGCCCGCGGCTACGAGTGCTCGCCGCGGGCGTGTGGCCGGGCCGGACGAAGGTTACGACGAGTACGACAGGAACGACGACAGGGATGGCTGGGACGATGATGGGCATGACAAGGACGACAACGAGCACGACGGAGACGATGGAAGGGTCTTCAGGGACGACAGGAACGACGGCAGGGACGACGGCGACGACGGGGATGACGACAGCGGCGACGGTGACGATGGGGACGACGGCGACGGCGACGACTTGTGCCACCTCTGCCTCTTGCTCTTCTTCCTCCTCCCATCATGGAGAGCGCGTTCCGCTGGGCCTGGCAGTGTCGACGGCACGGCTCGCGCGGGCAGGGCGTGTGCGGGATGCGTTGGCTGAGCTCGACGCGGCCGGCGGCATAGTGGCGCCCAAGGCACGGGCGGTGGTGGCTGGCAAGCTGCTGGCGGTGCTGGGAAGGGCAGGCAAGGTTCATACCATGACATCGCTTCTGGCGCGGAGGTGGATCGCTCTGGATCTGCCGCACCTCGTCGAGCTGTTCCTCCTTGCCCGCCCGGGTCCGGGCAAGCCTCGTGCCGTCTCGGCCTACTTTGAGTCGGTCCTCCTCCCACAGCTCGCTGCCGCTCATCGCCCGCCCGATTCCGACGCCGACGGCTCTGCCGCTGACGGCTCTGCCGTCGATGTTGTTTTGGCAGGCGGCCAGAAGGAGATCGAAGCGGCGGCGGCGGCGGCAGCAGCAGCGGCAGCAGCAGCTACGCCCGGAACCGGCACCGGTGCGGGCTTTATGGATGCTCTCATTTCGGCTGCGCTCGATGCGCATGATGCGCTGCTGCCGCACCTGCACGCGTTGGTGCGGACATACGCCGAAGTGGCGCCGGACCTTGCGCGGCATGGGACATACCTGCACACTGCAGCGTGGCTGCTGAAGACCGCGCAGCTAGTCCTGCCGCCAGATGTGGCGCTGCCCTCGCTCCCACCACTCATCTCAATCCTGCGACGGACGCCGGCGCAGGAGCTCGAGGTCGTCGACGCCGTCGTGGCTGTGGCGCGCGACCACCCGGGGCTGACGTGCTCGCCTGACGCCGCCAGGCTGATGGACCGTGCTGGGTATCTCATTGGCCTTGGTGGCTCGCCGGACCGTGTCTTTGCCTTTGGGCTCTCTGTACCCCGGCCGCATCTGCCTGCTGTCTTCTATTCGGTCCTCACTTCGCTGGTCCGAGCCGAGTCGCTCGATCTTGCGGCTCAGTTTTACACAGAGGCCCGCAGCGCGGCGCCGCTGGACACACTCTCGGTGGCAGCGCTGCGGCACTACTTCCACGCGCTGGTGCGGTCGAACGCTCTTGTGCCTGCCATGGAGGTCTACGACGCGATGCGGGCGCACCCTGCAGCCAAGCCGTCTTGGCATCTGCCTGCGGCGCTACTGCGCAAGTCGCCGACCTCGGCGTTTGTTCGCGGCCACGTGTGCTCACTGTGGAGCCACGTGAGTGACGATGGACTTGCTGCCCATCTTCCAGCGAGCGTGTACGCCTCATTCCTCCACGCGTGCGCCCTCGAGCTGGCGTCGGCGCCTAGCAAGGCCGCCGATGTGGCGGCGACGGTCGACGCCATCCTCCACGCCGCGCCGGAATCCGAGTGTCTGCCCGAGGCTGCGCTCGGCGCGCTGGCGGCTGCGGCGCCGGCCGACTCGCCGGTCGCGGTGCTGGCGACTGCGACGGCGGCAGAGCTCCATGGCGAGGTCGGGCCCGAATGGGTCGAGGGCCAGCTTCGGCTGCTGCTCGAGAGCGACCAGGTTGGCGCGCCGTTTGCCGGAGCGGTCGGCACCATGCTTCGCCAGCGTATCCGGCCGACAGTCCGCATTGCCCAGCTCATGCTGCGGGCGGTCAAGCGGCTAGCGTTTGCCGACAACCCCAACGGGCCGTCGCCGCGGGTTCTCCTCGAGTCGTACGCCCAGCTCTGCCTCGCGGCGCGGTTGGCGTTGCCGACCTCGACCCTCTCTGCCGCCGCCTCGCTGTACATGCAGCTCGACATGGCGCCACAGGGCTTGCTCTTCCTTGCGCACGCCTGTCACCCCGCGCTGCCACAGGCTGCCGTCCGCGCCCTCGTCGCGCGCGCCGGCCGCGACGGCGCCCAGCCGGCTGCCGCTCTGCTTGCCGCCCGTGCTGACCTGACGGTGCCGACCCGCGACGCCCTCGCCGCTGCTGCTGCTGCAATGGTCTAGTCCTCTAGCTCCAGTTAATGCTCCAGTCTGAGGACAAGCTGGACGAGCTTGACGAGCTTGACGAGCTCGAGCGCGAGCGCGAGCGCGAGGTAAACAGGTGCCGCTTCTTGGGACGAAGCGGACGGTGCTGCTTGAGGTACGAGCGGGTGGCGTGGATGTTGCGGAGCGAGGCCTTGGCAAACGCCGTTAGCTGCGGCGAGCGCAGGAAGAACGAGCACGATCGAATGAAGAGGGCAAGGGCGGCAAGGACCGTCATGGACGCCGCGACGTCGCCCATGCGGAAGAAAACCACCGCGCGGAGGAACCGGATGTGGACGCGAAGAATAAAGGCGACCGGCGAGTCGGTAGCGAGAGTGGCGAGCCCAGACGCTACCCGCGTGTCGTCGTCCGACTTGTCCCCTCTGGGACGAGTGTCGATCACAGGCGGCGCCGAGCCCGAGCGCGGCGAGTCCGAGGCGAGCACCGACGATGACGAGTAGGCCAGCGAAGAGGCCTCGTCGAGAGCCGTGTACGAAGCTGTGGGGAGCCAGTGCTCCAGGACCTGGGCGGCGACGAGAGCCTCGGCCACCATGCCGAGTTCGGCATAGACCCGAGCACGAACAAACTCGGCAGGAACAAAGCCGAGAGTGTTGGCCGACTCTGCATCGCCAAGCGCTGCGCCCATGAGGCTGGACCACTCGTTGAGGGAGGCGCCCCGGAGCCGCGAGCACGAGGCAGCTACCTTGCGTGCCTTTCTCAGCATCAGCCGCGCCCGATAGTACAACCCGCGTCCAAGCACAAGCGGCCGCCTTGCCGCCTTGATCCACCGTTCCACTGTCTTCAGCTCGAGCGCCGCATCGTCCACCATCAGGACCTCGATGCTGCTCATCGCTCCTCCATCGGCCGACCACGACGAGCGGTCGCGCAGCGACGGCGACTGCGACGATGGTGAGCCTGAGCTTGAGCCTGAGCCTGATCCCGAGCCTGAGTCTGAGTCAAAGCTATCGATCCAAGTGTACGTAGTGGCGTCGTCGTCAGAGGAGCGTGTGGTGTCGTCGCTCGAGGCGCTGATTTCGTCGTCAGAGAGCGAGTCGAGATGGCAGTGCTTCTCGGGCGGGGATAGCGGGATGGCGCAGCCAAAGAGGTAGCAGCAGACATATCTCCGCCAGGCAGCCGAGTCTTCCATGCCATGGATGTGGCAGCAGCCAGCGGTAGCCTCTGCCCGCCGCTGACTCGCGGCCTCCGAGTTGGCCTGCCGCCGAGCGATGGCATACCGCACCACACCACCAGCAACCTCCCGAGGCACTCCACGGACTGCAAGCTCCTCCCGCCACTCCTCGCCGGCTGCTTCAACTCCATCCATCCCTGCTCTGCTGGCGTCGAGTCTGCTCCCTCCTCAATGCTTCCAGTGAGCCATGGCTGGCGGAGCGAGTGGAAGGGCGGGGCGAGCCGTCGGGCGGGTGAACGAGCGGGTTGGCAACCCACGCGCCGCAACCTGTCGGCTGCAACCTGCCGACCGACCACTAACTGACCGATCACTAACCGACCGACGACCTGTCGGCCGCAACCTGCCGACCACTAACTGACCGATCACTAGCTGACCGATCACTAACCGACCGACGACCTGCCGGCTGCAACCTGCCGGCTGCAACCTGCCGACCGACCACTAACTGACCGATCACTAACCGACCGACGACCTGTCGGCCACAACCTGCCGACCGACCACTAGCTGTGCTACCGCTGCCAGTGGGCAGCGTTGACGAATCGGACATGGCAAGCCAACGTAGTTTGCCGAGGTGACGAGCCCGATGGCGCCGATGCCGGCTGCGGGTGCAGCGCTCAACCCACGCCACCATAGGAGGAAGTGATAGCGCGCAGCAGCAGTGTTGAGGACTTCGACGTCTTTGCGGGCGACTGTCTCACCTCTAGCCATAAGCGACATGCGCACACCCCACCCCCGAGCCATGCCGATCCATCTCTTCATCATCCCTTACTCTACATCGAGCGGGGCGAACGAGTCAGCGAGTTGATGGCGAGTAGTGGTCAGCAAGTACTCAACCACTTTGGCCGGCAGGCTGTCGGTCGGCAGGTTGTGGCCGGCAGGTCTGCCGACGAGCCGGCTGCGGGTGGCGGGTTTGACTCGGCAGCGGGCTCGAGCCGGCCGTCGGTGTCGGAAGAATCGGGAACGGCAGGCCGCGTCACGCTCGAGCAGGTGACGGGCGCGCAAGTGGAGGCCGTGAGTAACTCGGTCGTCCAGGGGTGCAACCCGCTGTACAAGATCAAGAATGGCGCCGAATCGCGTCGATCTTCACCGAGTTTGACGCCGAGGTACGGGAGCGGGTGTGGAAGCGGGTCTTTTTTTTTTTGCTCACCGTATCGCGCAAACCTCTACGCCGAGTCATGGCGCCGGCGTGGCGGTCGCCTCAACAGTCACCTGTTCGTCAATCCTTCCTCCCCCCCCTCGCCAACCACCTTGCCCCGCACTCCGTTCGCCACCAGCAGAACCTTGTGGAGTGATACTGTCCTTCAAAAAAAAACACCTTCCAATTTGCAAAGGCTTGCAGCTGTCACGCGTGGCCGTGAGCAGATCGGGGCACTTTGCAAGCTAAAAATTCTCTGCTGGCGTCAGAATCAAAGCACGCGCGCGCCTGCCCGTGGGCCTCCCCCCCCCCTCTCCTGCAGGTACCACGCGTAAGGTGTTTTTTGAGAAAAACACCCGACGCACCTTGGTTCATCAAAAGGCTGGAGGCTTATCAAGCCCCTGCCATTGCTGTTATCACTCTATTGGCGGATTGGTAGACGGTAGAGACTCTCTCTGGCCGTGCCTGCCTCCCTTCCCGCCGTCCGCAGTCCCCCTCCTAACCAATTATTGGAGAGCAGGACGGGATCCCTCGAGTGGAGCCCACCCCCCCCCCCCCCCCCCTTCGTCTCCCCCCTTTCTTTCGTCAATATGTCAGGGGAGAAGACAAGGCCTGGCTCGGGCATGTCAACCACAACAAGCAATGAGTGTGTGTCACATGCTGATGAAGATGGCCCACGACATGGTCAACGAGACGACCAAGGATATGGCCAACCAGTTGATGATCAGCAGCATCATGGTGTTCGCCACTATCATCGTGGGTCGTCACTAGAGAGCTCATCGTTTGCATCGTCGTCATCTCTCGTTGATTGCAAGCTTGTTGATCGCGAGGATCAATCTTCTCGTGCTCATGCTCGCCGCAAACGTGCTGCTCGTCCTGCCGCTTCTGGTGCTGGTGCTGCTCGTCTGGTGGATGCCGAATGCAGCAGCGCAATGCTATCTCGCTCGCACCACCACGTCGTCATGTCAGACGGCGAGGAGCCGCTGTCGTTGTCGGCCACCGGGACCTCGTCGTCGCTCCCGCCGAGGCATACCTCACCTCGGATCCTTTCGCCACGGACGTCATCGACTCGCAGATCATCGACCAGCTACCACACTCTGCCGTTGAGTCCGCCAAGCCGTGTGTCATCGCTCGGGAGCGTTCCGCCACCGAGGACTGAATGCGGCTCCCCACCAAGCCACAGTCATCGTACCTCGTCGTTCTCCTCGCCCGGGCGCCCGCCGACAAGCAGACCGCCCAGCTCGGGCGGCCCAAGTCGCCAGTCGTTGAAACTGCGATCCGACTCGAACCCGCTCATCACTATGGCTGTGACCGGCAAGGCGTCGTCGTCGTCGTCGGCGCTCCGCACCACCTCGTCCTCTTACTATGCTACATCTACGACGATCGAAACCGAAACCAGGACCGCGACTGGGACCGAGACCGGAACCGGGACCGGAACCGGGACCAGGACCCGCTCGTCGAGCACTGCGCCGACTTCGCCATCGTCGGCCTCCCGCCCACTCGTACCCTCGGGAACGGGATTCACGTCCGGCACGCACTCGCGGACCACGTCTGACGTCCACTCGCGGACTACGTCTAGCCTGCACTCGCGAACCACGTCCGGCGTCCACTCACGAACCACGTCCGGCTTCCATTCGCGGAATACCTCGTGGCGGATGAACATGCCGGCGGTGAGCGAGGCCAAGCCGCTTGATAGCGTCGTCTCGCACCCGCGACTGGCCAAGTCATCGAGCGCCGCTGGTATGGCTGCGGACGACATGTCGCGGCCAACCTCGTCGCGCCCTACCACCGGAACGGGCACCTCGTCTCTCTCCCGCGCAAAGTCGGACTCGGACCTGACGGGCGCCACGTCGGCCTCGGTCGGCGATGAGGCCGAACCGCCGCCATTGGTCAAGCTTGCGTACGCGCCGTACTCGGCGCCCATTCCGGTCTCGACCTCTGTCCGGCGCGCTCGCCGCGAACAGGCGCTCCAGAATCAGGTGCGCTCGTTCCCCGAGTCGCTGCGGCCGCGGCAGGTCGCGTCGTTTGTGACTTCGTTTGAATCGCCGTCGTCGTCAGACATGCAGACGTCTGAGGACGTTCCATCGTCAGGCCTCGGCATTGTCAACCACCGCCTGCCAACGACCGCCTACCGCGCCGCCGCCCTGTCGTCTGCCAACATCGCGCGTGGCATAGGCGACCTTCACTCGGACCTCTCGTCGGCAACTTCGCTCTCGCATGACGACGCTGCTGGGGTTGCCTACATCACCTCGCACCCGGGCACCGCCATCTGCTCGTCAGGCTCAACGTTCTCGCCGTATCTGCCCGATGCGCCTGTCGAAGAATTCTCGCTCGCCCAGGCCCGCATTCCGCCGCGCCGCGCGCTGCATGGACCGACCGACGAGCTCTCCCCACTTCCGTCGTCGCGGCTCTCGCTGCCGACCCCGCGGCGTCCACCACCCTCAGCCTCGGCTACCTTTGTCTCGCGGCTCTGCTGTCTTCCTCCTCTCGTTGCCTGGCCGCAGTTTGTTGGCGTCGCCCGCCCGTCTCACATCGTCATGGTCGGCCATTTGCTTCTTGTCATCGCCATGCTCGCCATCCATGGCGCGCTCACAGACATGCCGGAGGCCCACTCCATCCACGTTCTTTCCCACATCCTTGTCATCACAGCAGCGTTTGCGGTTGTCGCTGCAGGCGTCGCTATCCCCTTTCTCCCCGCCATGTCGGTCCGTATTCGGCTGGGTATCATGGTCGCCAATGCCCTGCTGTGGATGCTGGTGCTCTCGATCTCGGTCGGAATACTCGTCACTGCCCATGTTCACCTCTCGTCGGCCAACTCGTCGGTTGTTGGCATCCTGGTTGTCGCGTGGATCGCCTTTGTTGTCACCTCGATCGGGTTTGTCTCTTGGCTCGCCGTATGGGCCGCCATGCTCTGGGACACGCCGTCACACCAGGTCTCGCCGCACACGTCGCCGCTGCAGTCATCGGGCAACGTTACTACGGTTATCGACCTTGCCGCCGGCGACGTTAGCTGGATCCCATCTACGACATCGTCGCCAGTACTTCCGCACTCGCGGCTCGACCACTCCAAGTCAGGCTACGGCCCGTCGCCGGTCGCGGTCGGCAAGGCCCTGCCGCACGGCGTTCCGCCGTCGGGCGAGGTCTCGCTCCCCACGTTGCTGGAGGATGACCTTGCCACTGCCACAGCTGGCGACCAGGAGCTCTCGGTCCTCGTCCCGCAAGCCGTCTTCCTCTCTTCCTCGTCAGCCGACGCCCTCTCGGACTCGGGCGACCGCGTCGAGACCTTCCATCCGCACACAGTCGTCCGCGCTTCGTCCTTGTTCCCGCACTACAGCCCCGACCCCAATGTGGTCAACTACGGGAGGGCCGTTGCTCGCGACATGCTGCACAAGCATATCACCCGTCCGTTCCGCTCGGACCTCCGCACCAATGGAGCTCCGCTGATCGAGTGCTCGATGTGCTTCCGCTGCTACCAGCAGTCGGACCCTGTTTCCGTCCTCCGCGCCTGTCACCATCACTTTCATTTTGCCTGTATTTGGAGCCACGTTGCCCATCTTGCCGTTGGCGAGGGCATCAACTGTCCCATCTGCGAGGTTCCACTCTAGCCATTCTGTCCTTTATCGTCGCGCGAAACTCTCTGCCCCTCTCACAATGAACAAAGCGCGTTATGACGACCAACCCACAGTTGGCTGCGTCGCGTCGCGCAGGCCGCGCGAGAGCCGGACTGCCATCGTACGGACCTGCCGCACGGCAATGGTCGTCACTTCGCGGCTTGCGGCGAGCCGCTGCTCGCGGAAAAACGCCGGTTCGAGTGCCACGCTCAGCCGCGGCGGGTCGAACTGCAACCGCTCGGCTCGCTGGTGCGTTGCGGCTACTGGTCTCTGCTCTGCATCGTCCGAGGCCGAGTCGAGGACCGACGAGTTGGCCCCCGACTCGTCGTCGAACCACGACGAGGTCGATCCGACTTGGACCGCGCCGTCGATGATTCCCAGGTCGTCGTCGTCATTGTCGCCGCTTGACTCGGACTCGACCCGCTGCGGAGTTACCGTTTCGAGCGTAGTTGTCGACGCTGAGATGGCTAGCCGATCTGCGACAGAGATGCGAGCAGACGGCGAATGCATGTGGGGTGACGGGAGTGCCGCAAAGGAGCGCGAGCCGTGTGCTGACGAGCCAATGAGCGGGCCACCCGAGCCGAGACCGAGCGCCGGTGGCGGCGGGACAAAGCCCGGCGAAAGGTTGCCCGCGTTGGGATCGAGCTGGCGTAGCGCGTCTGGAATGATGAGAACCGAGAGTCTGCGCTTGGACTCGGAGACAATGTCGTGCGCCGAGACGTTGAGCGAGGCCGAGCGGGCCATGATCGACGAGCGCCTGTTTTTGCGCGAAGCAATCGTGTTGAGGAGCGCGGCTGGCGAGGCCATGACTGCGGCGGAGAGCTGCGGCGAGTCGGGCGAGGTCTCGGACTCGTCTTCCGACTCGGCCGCCGACTCGGCCGCCGAGCCATCCCAAGAGTCGGAGCCGGACGCAGCGGTCGGTTCCCCGGCGAGTGACGAGCGCGACGTCCGGGTCAGCGAGTACTGGCTCAACTGCTGGGCCAGCGACCGCGGCGGGCTTGACAGTGGCGAGAGCGCAAGCGTGTCGCTATCGGGCAGCGAGCCATGCGACACAGCGGTGACGACCGACTGGTTGGTCGAGCTTGAGCTGGCAGACGAGTCCGAGTCCGAGCTGGAGTCTGAGTCCGAGTCCGAGCTGGCAGACTCGAGCGAGATGACGGTCGTCGTCGGCGGGACTCGACGACGTGGCGGCAGCGAGCGGTTCCCGGCCTCAAATGAGGCTTCCCACAGCAGGGCTTCGGCTTCGTCGAGAACTTCGGGCGGAAATAGCGAGTCTGTGGCGCGGACTACAAGGTCGAGCTCGTGGTCACTGCGGCCGAGAAAGGCAGCAAGATCTGTGCTGTCGTCGTCTTCGCGGATGTCCGCGAGCGCGCGCGAGAGTGAAAAGCCACGGATCGAGGCAGCCGATGCTGCCGAGGAGCGACGGGAGCGGGCCGAGGACCGGCGGCGGTACTGGGTAGACGATCGCGACGCACCTGATCCGCGGCGGGAGCGAGTCAGCAGCGATGGGAGGCGAGAGAGGCGAGAGGCTTGCGGAGCACGAGCAACATGCTCGGATGGGCTCTCTTCGAGCATGGCCTCGACAAAGGCCTCGCACTCGGCGTCGGCGTCGGCATCGGTGGGCTCCGGGTTGCCGCCGCTGAGGGTGACCGAGTCTCCTGAGTACGGCTCCGAGTATCCAGACACAAGCGAGTAGACCGAGGCGTCCGAGGCGTACTCGTAATCACTGGACAAGCTTGCGGCCGAGGTGCAGAGGGGTGGCGCCGGGCGGGACTTGCGGGTTCGGGTCACAGCCACCATGCCGGGCGGGATGGCAACGTGGGGTGGAGCAGACGAGGCCGGACCCTGATCGAGCGCACCGATGCGACGTAAGTAGCTAGCCATGGCGTCAAGGCGCGGCTGAGGGAAGATGAGGTGCTCCGGATCGACCGGGACGACCTTGGGCGAGAAGCCGCGGGCGGTGCAGAGGCAGGCGAGGTCGTGGAGGGTGTCGACGACGCGGACAATGTGCGCCTCAGCATAGAGGTCGTCAATGGCAAAGAGCGGATAGAGAAGCGTAGTCTTGGAGCACCGCGGGGCGGCGGCCTTACGCAGCCGCAGCGGGCTCCGCGAGCCACCAGCAGAGTGCGCTGACGCCACTGATCGCAGGCCGTAGTGGCGACAGAAGAGAAGAAACAAGGCGATGTTGTGGCGGTGGTGGGCGACGGTGGCTGGGTGCAGGTAGGCGACCGGGCGGGCGCGAGCGGCGGCATGCTTGGCAAGCAGCGCATACCAGCCGGGCGCGATAGCCTCGACGAGGGCGACCAAGACCGTGCCGTCGCGAAGCGAGGCAGCAAGCGAGTCGGGCGCTAGAAGCTTGACACTGAGCACGGCCTGGAGCCAGCGAACAACCTGGTGCTGGCGTGCGAGGACGTTACGGGCAGCGGCTACACCGGGCGACCAGGCCGGCTGAGTAGCGTCAAAGGCAACCCAGGCGTCAGCAGCTCGGTCGACGGGAGGTGGCGTCGGTGGCGGGCTCGCAGCCTGGACCTGTGCTTGCGGTGAGAGCGAACGCACAGCAAGGCGCGAGATCTTACCGCCAGACCGCTGCGCAGCCTCTGCAGCAGCGGCCGAAACGAGCGCTCTTGCGGGCGGCTGGTGCGGGGGTGGCGAGCTCGGTGACAGTGAGCTCGGCGGCGGGGGGTTGGGAGGTGGAGGCGAGGGCGGGGGGAGCGTCGGCGGGCGCGGCGGTGGGCGCTTATGCTTGTTGCCATGGCCGCTGCCGATCATGACAACGGATGTGATCGGGAGGCAAGGGAGAAGGCTCGGCAAGCTAGACGGGGATGATCCGTGGTCCCTCGCCCAGCTGCCCAGAACAAGGCAATGCGAGTGATGCTCGTTCCGTTGGGCGTCTTCTCTCAAACTAAGACCTTGACGACCATCACGACGACCATGATGATGATGGCGACAATCGTGATTGTGATTGTGATTGTGATTGTGATCATGATAATGACCATGGCGATGATCATGTTGATGACCATGACCGAGATATGCGGCTGAACCAAGAGCCACCGACGACGTCCATGTGAAGAACGAGGCCATTCGACAAGGAGATGAGCGTCTCCAGCACACCACGTCCCTGTCAACGCACGTGACCTTGATTGAGCAAGCGTTTGCCTGTCTTTGACCAGCAAGCCGCAAGCACTTGTCAGCCTTGTCAGCCCGCGTGTATGTCGGCGGTAGCGAAGGTTTGCCAGACCGAGACGACAGAGGAGGCGAGGGTGGGTAGGTGGGGGTAGGGGTAGGGTCTTGGAAGACGCACACAGGCACACACAGGTACAAAGACACGGTCGTATGGTGAGCAAGTAGGCAGAGGTTGGTGTGTGTATGGGTGTGTGTGTGGAATACGCTCACTCCTCCTCCCTCCCCGCGCTGCTCTCTGTTCGCTGCTAAAGGGGGGGGAGAGGGGGAGGGGAGGAGACACGCGTGTCGTCGTTTTGCCTTGCTTGACGAAAATCAATGAAATGGTGTCATTGGCCGGGTCACTCTCCCCCCCCCCCCTTCCCTCCCCCCCCCCTTCCACTACACATGCATGTTGGGCTTTAGGCTGGGCGGCCATCAATCAAGCTCGTCGTCACCGACCAAGCGACCATGCTCATCGCAATCGAAATGGGCGGCCATCAACCAAGCTCGTCGTCACCGACCAAGCGACCATGCTCATCGCAATCGAAATGGGCGGCCATCAATCAAGCTCGTCGTCACCGACCAAGCGACCTGCTCGTCGTCACCGACCAAGCGACCTGCTCATCGCAATCGGAATGGGCGGCCATCAACCAAGCTCGTCGGCATCGGAATGGGCGGCCATCAACCAAGCTCGTCGCAATCGAAATGGGCGGCCATCAACCAAGCTCGTCGACATGGGGCTGGGTGTGGGTGGCAGTATCAATAATCTGGCGATCTCGGCGGCGTCCTTAGCGCGCCCATGCTGCTAGGCTCAGACCACGGACGCAGGGGGTCAACAAGTGGAAGCGAGTCGTTGAGCGTGGGGTGTGCTTGCCGCCGGTGTGGGCAAGGAGATCGGGGTGACCAGCAGCGTGGTCGAGCGGGAGCCATGCCACGTCACAGACCTCGATGCCGTCTGGGACAACAGGATGGACGGCCGGATCAAAGCCGCGCCAGAGGTAGAGGGCACAGAACTCGTTGTCGATTTTGCCGACCTCTGGGTAGCTGTACGCACACAGCCGTGGCTCTTCGATGCACACGAGCGCGTCTCCCGGATCGCCACCAGCAAGACCGAGCTCCTCCGCCAGGCCGCGGACAGCAGCCTGACGATAAGTCTCCCCAGGCGACAGATGCTCACCAACCGATACGTCCCAACACCCACCATTGATGGCCTTTCCAACCGAGCGTTGCTGCAGCAGGACGCGGCCCGCGTTGTCCATGAGAACCACGTTGACCGCGCGGTGGAAGAGCCCCTGCTTGTGCACATCCTCCCGCCGAGCCTGGCCAATCAGCTTGTTGTTCTCATCAAAGATGTCAAAGATCTCGTCATTGTTGTCCAGCGTCGAGCCGCCCGTCGCCGAGCCCAGCGCTCCTGACTCTGCCATCGCCTTGGTCGCCGTCGTTGCCCGCGTCCTCGTTCTCGTCACGCCAGCCACTCTTCGAGCACAACCTATGCCTTGCACACTCCGTCCCAACACCTGTAGCATACACTAGGTCGGCCTCGTGTCACTCTCTGCTCCGCGTCACCTGCCTGCTGCTCCAAGCTGATGGCCGTCGTCTCTGTCGAGTGACGTGCCGGCCGGCCGCTTGGCCGGCCGCTCACCCGTCCACCTGCGCCCTCACCCGCCCGTCGCACTCGCTCGCCCGAACAAAGCCACAAAGCAGGAGCAAAAGGGGCTTGATGAGCTGGGGGACACTGTTTATATCGTCGATTATGATTACTACGCCGCAGGGTGGCATGGTTCACAGCCGACAGCCGCTGCAATGATTGCGGTCGTGAGGGGGGGGGGGGGGGGCAAGGCAGGCCAACGCTACAGGTCACTCAAGGCCTGCGCGACAGGGACAGCGGCAGGGACCTCCGAAGTGCCGTCGAGAACAGCGAGAAGGGCATCAAGGACGGCGTTGAGGGCATCACGCAGAGGACTCTCGGCGTCGCCGGTAAGAAGCGGGTGCTGTCCGGCGTCGGCTAGGGTGGCCAGGCTCGGATCGAGCGGGAGGCCACCAAGGAAGGGCAGGCCAAATTCGGCGGCAAGAGCAGCGCCGCCAGAGAGGCCCGTCGCCGCCGGGTGGCTTGAGACGTAAGGGTCAAAGATGGCGGTCACGTCGGTGCAGCAGGGGCAGACAAAGCCGGCCATGTTCTCGACAACGCCGAGGACAGGCACATCCATGGCAGCGCAGAAAAGGATCTCGCGCTTGACAGTGTTGAGCGCAGAAGCCTGCGGCGTGGTCACAATGACCGCACCCTCGGGCGCAGCAGAGTCGACCAGCGACTTGACCACGGTGAGGTGCTCGTCCGACGTGCCCGGTGGAGTGTCAAAGATCAGATACTGCAGCCTGCCCCAGAAGGTGTCCTTGAGGAAGCGCCGGATGAGCGATGACTTGCGTGGACCGCGCCACACCACAGGCTTGTCGTCACCGCCAAGCAAGAACGCTGCCGACATGACCTTGACGCCCGGAAAGTCCGAGTCTGCTCCCGCACCGAGCGAGGCCACTACAGGCTGCCATCCATACTCTGTCGCCACCACAGACTCGCCGCCGACACCCATGACCAATCCACACGACGGACCACACAGATCGACGTCACAGAGGCCTACAGCGGGCGCCGCCTTTCGCTTGGGCCTCGCCGTCTGCGCCGCTGATGATGATCCCGCTCGGGCCGAGCTCGGCTTCTTGGCTGCCGCCACTCGCGCCGCCAGCCCCGTCGCAAGCAGAGCAGCGACAGTTGTCTTCCCCACACCTCCCTTTCCCGAAAGAACCAGAATCCGCTTCCCCGTCGCCTTCATTCGCAAGCTAATGGCGGCCGCATCCGGGTCGACTCCGCCGCCCGACGCACACTCGCCAGCGCCCGGACAGCCAGAGCACTGTGCCGCATGCCCTGCCTCAGCACTTCCAGACGGACAGCCAAACGTCTGCTGCTCTCCACTCATGTACAATCCTCCTCCTCCTCAGCCACAAGTGTTACCGACTTGGTCACTCCCCCCCCCCCCCCCTTCCCCCTCCCCTCCCCCTCTTGCTCTCAACCCGTCGTCTGTCGGGCCAACTCGTCTTCATTGTGTTTTGGCTCATTTTGCGGATTCCCTTTGTTTTTCTCTCCTTCACCAATCAGTCTCTACTGCTCACCATTGCTCGACAAGTACCTCCTCCTCCTCCCCCCTCCCAACATCTTCCATCCCTCCTCCCTCCTCATCTCCAATTGTTGCAGTTATACCCATCTATGCCTCTTCGGTAGCTGGCTTCAGGTGACCTCTTGGAGACGTTGAAGACACTCGTCGATCTCTAGCAGACCACTCGATTGATGTCACGCACAGAGAGAAGCCACCACTGCTTGCTTTCCTCGACCGAAGCACCAGAACCTCCCTATCTTCCGGAGCGTAACCGAACGGATCAAGTAGACCGTGACTCCCTTTTGCTGTGTTTCCAGGCAGCTCGGCATCGCGCGTGATACTCAGTGTGTAGTGTTTCTACACCAATCCCCATTGTCCCCATTTTTTCCAGCTTCCTACCCCCCTTCACACATGCGCCTTCCACGCACCCCACACTAATCTGTTTGCACTCTCCACCACCACTCAACCAACATCCATACTCTACCATACTACGCAGCTCCTTTCCCCCGCCTCAATCGCAACATATCCGGCATCGTCGCCCTTGCACTGATCCCCCCCCTCCTCTGGCGCCGCGGTTCAGGAAAAGGTCGTAGTTTGCACTCGCCACTCCTTCCATCAGACGGCGATCAGCACCTACCACCTCCTCGGGCAGCCACCCATCCCCACCTCACGGAGCATTGTCATCACTTGACTTCACAAAGCGAACATTCTTCATTCTCTAAAGCCATGTCGGGGCAAGGACGGCGGGGTTTGCTAGGCAGCGGGAGCACCGGACGGAGAACCAATGGTGGTGGCGTGAGCCGAAGTGGTGGCGGAACGTCGTTTCCGGGGACACTCGTCCGGTTTGCCAACGCACTCGCTCACTTTCTTCGTGACAAATATGGATACGGTCGTGCCAAGCTGATGTCAGTGGTGCAAGCTGTGGCAAACCCTGGAAATAGCTCTGGAACGCCAGCTGTTACAGCCGCTGCGGCCTGGGATGACCTGTATCCGTTTGTCACCGATCTGGTGCCTGCCATGGCAAGCTCGAACTCGTTTTCTGCCCTCAAGCGCTTGCTCACCTCTGACCTGGGCAAGGCCCTAGGCGTCACCCTCGCGCCTTGCCACTTGCATCGCTACGGTACTGCTGATGTGCTTGTCTCCCATCCACGGCTGCTTCTCATCGTTCGTTGTGGCGACTGCGGCGCGGTGACTCGGTGCCTCCACCTCGCCAACGCCCACGCCGTCGAGGCTCTCACCGGTGTGCCTGTCGAGGGCTCGGACGCAGACGTGTGCACTATCTGCTCGCGCGAGCTGGGCGAACAGGCCATCAACGGCGCGTGCGCACATGCTGGCGACGAGTCGTATCTCGTCTACGTCCACCCGATGGTCAACAATCGCGTCAAGCGCGGCTTCCATCCAATCGACACAAAGCGGGTCATCCCAAGAAAGTACCTCTCACCGGGCGCGGGGTACAAGGCGTGTACCACGCCCGAGTGCCGGTTTGGCACAAAGTGTCTCTACGCACACGCCCGCCGCGAGATGGGAATCTGGGGCGTGCTTGGCAGCTGGCCCAAGGGGAGCACTTTGTTTAGCAAGCCGTCGGACATATGGACCATGGCTGCTGGTGTCGGACAGAGTGCGCTGGAGCTGCTGGATCCATCGGGAGCGAACGGTGGCTCGCCGGCCGACAACGCTGACAGTGCGTGTACAAGCGCAGCGAGTGCAGCGAGCTCATCGAGCTCTTCGGTAGACATGGACTGGCTCTCGGCCCGCATCCACCAGCTTTTGAAGACGACGCCGTGCGGAGTGGTAGAGCTTCCGTCGCTTGCTATTGAGCTGACATCAAGCGCCGACGCCAGCAGGGTGCTCGCAACACTTGCGACCAAGCCCAAGAATGTGGAGGACGCGCTGCGCACGCATGCCAGCGCATTGGGCATTTTGGTGGAGCCCCAAATCGGTCGGCCGTCGCTGCTTGCAGAGCGAGGCAGCATGGCAACACGGGCCGGATACATGCCTGCATCGCGGGTGTGCTCGCGGCGCGACGTGCGCAACGTGGCATGTCTCGGCTTACACTTGGCCACCCACGGCGACATGCCAGTGTTTCCGAACTGGGCGGCAAGCCACATCCGGCGATTTGCCTGCCTCACCTGCTACATGCTACCAGACTGTGCGATTGTGGACTACGACAAGTACGGAGCAGGGACGACATGCTGCCCGTCGTGCGGGGAGCCGTGGACGTGCCTCTTGCTTGCTGGCTCGTCGCGC
Organism: Thecamonas trahens ATCC 50062; assembly: GCF_000142905.1. Taxonomy (NCBI): domain Eukaryota; order Apusomonadida; family Apusomonadidae; genus Thecamonas; species Thecamonas trahens. The sequence goes on from NW_013657615.1 coordinate 40,877, forward strand.
GACGGCCCGTGGATTCCAATTCGCCCGGCTCCAGTCCGAGACTGCCTGCCGCCGAAGCGATTTGCCATGTGCTTGTCGTTTCAGCCGGGCGGGCCGGGTCGCTGCTCGCACAGCGCCAAGTGCGCCTTTTCGCACTCGAAGGAGGAGCGTAACGAGTGGAACTACAACCGGCCCGAGCTCGACACGCTCATTGCCGAGGTTGCAGCCCGTTGCGAGCCGCCGTTGTCAGACGTTGAGATCGCTGACCTCATCTGTGAGGTCTGCTTTACCCTGCGCGGCGTCTGCACCTCTCGTCCACCGGTTACCGACACCGAGAAGAACCCGTACCACATTGCCTATCATCGGACAATCATGTGCAAACAGCACAGGGTTGAGCCGCATGTGTGGCAGCCAATGCTCCCGCCGTCGCTTGCCCATCGCGACACCAAGACCATTCTGCGGTACCCGCCGGCGCACGCGCGCAACGAGGCAGCGCGGGCGAGTCTGCCGTATTCGCAGGCGCGCGAGGCAGCAAGAGGAAGCACGTCTGGGAGCCAGGACTCTTCGGCTTTGGCGCGATCTTCAACAGCCGGAGCTGCAAGGACGACAGCGGGGACAACAGCTCCTGTGCTCACCGCAGTGGCAGCAGCAGCAGCAGCACCCAGTACGCTTTCCGGGAGTGCACTGGTGGCGACGCCGGCAAGATACGTGCTGCCCGAGGCGGCATTGCCGGATCTCCACGCACTGGCCAAGGCTGCACTCGAAGCGGAGCCGCATTCTGCGCTCCAGACCTCTGTTCACGACAAGCTTCGCGCGGCGCTGCCTGCAGCGCTGGGCGATGCAGCGAGCCTCGAAGCCAACCTGCCGGTGCACACACTGGACACGGTGCCGCTCGAGGCGATCGACACGTTTGCAACATGGCTGGCGGCGTTGTTCGAGGTGAACAAGGAGCTTGTCAAGGCACCTGCACAGCTGTTTGACCTCGACAACTACGTGGTGCTGCGACACAACCTTCTGCTTGTTGACGAGTTTGCGGCACGAAACAGAGCGCCTCTGCCTGCGCTGCTGAGCGTGCGCGAGGTCGATGGACGAACGGCGTACGTGCTGAAGGATCTGGCTCCTGTGGACATGGCGCGGGCAGCGTCGCTGACGGTTAGCGGCGGCGAGGTCGAGCTGTACATGGGCGGGCAGACGAGCCCTGCACTGGTCTCTGTCCTTCGTCATCGGAGCTGCACTCTGGGCGCGAGCTGGAGCTCGGGCTTCCAGCACTGATGAGGGCCCAGCTCTCCTCGAATGAGGCGAACAGGACCCAGACGCGGGTAGTGGTCCAGTACCGTATTCCGTTTGGGTTTCTCGACGTGGCGGCGTACGCTGCAGCGCATGCAGCGATTGACCGGCTGGATCCGCGGATGGTGTTCCCTGCGCCGCTCGCAAGTGGCACAAAGTCACCCGCTGGCGAGCTGCCGGCAGTGTTGACGACGGGACTCGTGCGCGAGCAGGAGGCTGTGGTGCGAGGTATGTGGCAAGGTGACAATGTCGCTTCCTCTGGCCTACCCGGAACAGGCAAGACACGCGGGCTGGTCTCGGGCTCACTGGCGATGGCGTCGGCGCTGAGGGTGGGGGTCGGCGGTGGGCGTGTGGTGATTGTGGCACGGTCGGACGAGGCGGCAGAGCAGATAGTCAAGATGCTTCACGATCACGAGGTGCCGGACGAGTCGCTGTACTGGATTCGGCCGCCGTATGCCAGCCGCGCGCCGCGCTGGGCGGCGCCGTACACGTCCCCGCTTCCGGATGATCAGGCCGGCGGGCCAACGCACTGCATGCGGGCGATTCACCAGCTGGCGTACATGGAGCTTGTGGTGGTTTCGCCGGAGGCCGGGGCGCTGGTGGAGGCAGCCAAGCTGCCAAACGGCTTTGCCTCCACGCTTGTGGTTGACGACGCGCACTCTGTGCCCGAGGTGTGGATCCTCCCATTCCTTGCGCTCGGGGATGGGGAGACACGTGTGGCGATGGGCGGGACGATGGCGCTTCAGGCGATGTTGACGCCGATTGACACGTCTGCCGTGCTGCTGCAAGCGTGGCCGAAGACGACAGTCATGCACCTCTCCTGCCTCTCGGGCATGTCGCTGCTGCAGCGCGTGCTTGGCGGGCACGCGGCACGCGGGTATGGGGTCGTGGCAACGCGGACGGGATTTGTGGCTGCGCCGCCGCTGGCAGCGGTGGCGGAGCTGGCGCCGTGGAGCAGACGGACCGCAGACGAGCTTGTGCCGGATCTTCCGCGTCCTGCGATTGTGGTCCATCCGGCCGAGATTGTGCCGGGCATGCAGCCTGCGGACTTGTTTGGCCCGCTGGTGCAGGTGCTTGAGAAAGTCGCGGCGAAGGTGCCGGGCCTCGGGGCCAAAGTGGACATCAACCTTGTGGTACCAGACGTCTCGCTAGGCCTCTTCCTCGGCTCCGCGCTCGACAGCTCCGAGTCGGACGAGGTGAAGCAACTGCGAAAGAACATCCAGCTCGTGGGCCAGTGGCTGGCAGCGCCGCAGACAGCGTGCGTGACGGTTGCGGTCATTTCTGGCGCTGCAGCGCAGGTTGCGATGCTGCCTGCGCTGCTTGCGGCAACAACGAGGAGTCTGCTTGTGCTGTTTGGCGAGAGCGGCGAGCTGGGCGCGGCGCACTTTGCGAGGATTGTGGGCAGCGCGGTTGGGCCGGGGAAGTGTGCGCGTACCTTGATGCAGCGCTCACGTCGCCGCAGGCGCGGTGGCCGATGCCACCAGAACACGCACTGGAGGTTGCGCGGCAGCTTGCGCAGCTGCTAGGGCAGGCGCACGAGGGGCTCTTACCTGCGGCGGCGGACGGGGCTGGAGAAGTCCACGAGGCACTGGGCACGGCGCTGTCTGCGGTCGAGGCCGTGCTGCCGTTTATTGAGTCCGCGGCGGCGGCGGCGAGACAGTAAAGTAGGGAGGCGGAGGTTTCTAGAAGGACCAGACGTGGAGGGCGGCGTCAGCGCCGGCAGAGACCATGGTCTTGTTGTCTGCGTCAAAGGCGACGGCGTTGACAGCGTCGTCGTGCTGGAGAGCGTCGACGAGGGCGGCCTGTGCCATGTCAAAGATGCGGACAAAGCCGTCTTCCGTGGCGATAGCGAGGGTGTTGCCCGAGGCGTCAAAGACGAGGTCGTTGGCGGCATAGGGGGTGTCTGGCGAGCATGTGAGGACAGAGTGAAGCTCTGCCTGGGCACGGGTGTCCCAGACCTTGACCATGCCGTCCGAGTCTGCTGATGCGAGCTTTGTGCCGTCGCGCGAGTAGGCGACGCGAGCGACCGAGGTCTCGTGGCCAAAGAAGGTGTGTGTACAGAGGTGAGTCCGCGGATCCCAGAGCGAGACGGTGTGGTCAGCCGAGCCAGTGGCGAGGGCCGAGGCATACGGCTCAAACTTGACCGAGTTGACCGAGTTGACGTGGCCGCGGAGAGTGGCGACGGCGAGCGAGCGGGCGAGGTCCCAGAGGCGGGTGGTGCCGTCGAGCGAGCACGAGACGAGGGCGTCACCCGAGCAGTGGAAGTCGACGCCCCAGACGGCCTGGGTGTGGTCGGCGAGGGTGGAGGTGCACTGGTAGTGGAGGACGTCCCAGAGCTTGATGGTGGTATCGCCGGAGCCTGTGGCGAGGTGCGAGCCACGGGGCGAGAAGGCACAGGCGCCGACCCAAGCGGCATGACCTGCTCCGGACATGATGAGCTCGTTGGTCTCGAGTGTCCAGAGCGACCACTTTCCGTCGTCCGAGACAGCGGCGGCGACCGGGTGCGAGGGGTGCATGGCGAGGCCGGCGATCGAGTCCTCGTGGGCTGGGAGCGAGGCGGCGGAGGAGAAGCCTGCGGGGCCGGCCTGCTCGTAGGACTTGCCAACGTGCGGGTTGCCGAGCTCGGGCAGGGCAAAGAGGTCGCGGTCGTTAACGAGCGGGCCTGCGCCACCAGAGATGGCGTAGCCGGAGCCTGCCGGGCGGCGCGGGGTGGAGGAGCGGGCCTTTGCCGAGGACGTGCGCACGGCGCGCGCGGAGCGGGGCTTGCGGCGAGTGGCGCGGTCCTGGTCTGCGTCGAGGACGGCGTCAGGCAGCGGCTGACCAGCACGCTCTGCAGCCTCCTTCATCTGAGCGAGGGCGGCCTTTGTGCGCTCGAGCTGCTCCTTGAGGCGCATGATGATGCGGCCCTTGCGGTCCTTTTCTTGAAGCGCAGCCTGGTGCTTGGCCTTGAGCTGCTCGAGAGTGGGCTCGTACTCGAGCTGGAGCTTCCGCATCTGCTTCAGCTGCTTGATGAGAAGCTGCTTTTCCTGCTCGACGCGACGGTGGTGCATGCGGTGGTGGTTCCGCTCCTGGGTGAGCTTCTCCCAGGTTGCACGGGTCATCTGGGTCTCCTTCTGCTCCTTGGCGACCTGGGCGGTGAGAGCCTTGCGCTCCTGATCGAGCTCGACGTTGGCCGAGTAGACGTCCGGGACGGCACCAATGGCGGCGCGGTCGATGAGGCCCTTGCTCTCGAGCTCGTACCACTCTGTCTGGAAGACCTCGAGGGTACGGCGCATGCCCATGCGGTTGAGGAAGTTACAGATAAAGTCGTCGATGACCTCGGGCTTTCGGGTGAGGGCGGCGCCGGCGACAGCCTGGGCTTGATCTGCTGTGGCGTGATCCGTGGGAGACTGGCGGACCGAGGGGGCGGTGCTACGATATCCGTTCTGTGCCGCGCGGGTGGCAGCAGCAAGGTCCTCGTCATGGAGCAGGGCGTCGTCGTCCGAGTCGATGACATCGACGGCCTCGTAAGCAAAGTCGTCGTCGGCGTCGTCGACCACGACCACCGCTGTAGCGTTGTGAGTCCACATCATCCCATACCAGCCGACCCCAACAACGAGACAGCAACCAATCATCATGAGTACCTCATCCACCCCATGTCGTCCATGTCGTCCATGTCGTCCATGTCGTCCATGTCGTCCATGTCGTCCATGTCGTCCATGTCATCCATGTCATCCATGTCGTCCATGTCGTCCATGTCGTCCATGTCGTCCATGTCGTCCATGTCGTCCATGTCGTCCATGTCGTCCATGTCGTCCATGTCGTCCATATCGTCCATGTCGTCCATGTCATCCATGTCATCCATGTCGTCCATGTCGTCCATGTCGTCCATGTCGTCCATATCGTCCATGTCGTCCATGTCATCCATGTCATCCATGTCGTCCATGTCGTCCATGTCGTCCATGTCGTCCATGTCGTCCATATCCCCCATGCCCCCATATGCCCTCCATGGCCCCCATATCCCCTCCATGTCCCCCAATATCCCCTATGTCGCCGTTGTCAGAGTGACCGCCTCCCCCCCCCCCCCCTCCCCTACCTCCCGCAAACAGCTGCACGTACACTCCAGGAAGTATGCCTCAGTCATGGTTTCCCCTGTAGTAGTGGTGGGAGAGACAGAGAGACTGGGGTGGTGGTGGTGGTGGTGGTGGTGGTGGTGGTGGTGGTGGTGAGGTGGTGAGGTGGTTGGTGGCCAGTCCCTCCTCGCCCTCCCTGTCTCCCTCGCGTGGCGCCAATCGTTCGTTCGTGGCTCGAACGGGCGGCTGGCAGTTGGCGGACAACCCGGTCGGTGCCTGGGTTGGGTGGGAGTGGATGGATACATTTACTCGACTGCGTACGAATCAGCGAGATACTTCCATGATCAGGGCCTGGATCCGGCTGTTGACTGCCTTGTGGATCGAGTGGGCCTGGACGGTTTGGAAACGGAGCACAATGGGCGCTGCGTTCGAGGGCGGGACAAAGCGGTACCAGAAGACGTCGCCAGTCTCTTCGACGCCAAACTGCTGGATACGGGCAAACCTGTGCTTGTACTCGAGGTGTGCGCCCGAGCCCGAGCCGTCGTCCACATGGGTGAAGATGCCCTGGTGGTTGATGACGACCTCGACAATGCGGATGCGCGCGCCGGATGAGTCGAGCTCACGGCAGACAAACGACGAGACCGAGAGCGACGAGACCGACGCACGGCGAGGCCGCGAAGCGAGGTGGACCGGCCGGGATGCAGCCGTGTCGAGCGTCGACCGACGCCCACGCTCAAAGCCGCGGATCCGTGCCAAAGACGGATCCGAGCCCGATCGAACCGGCGGGTAAAGGCCTTCGTCGTCCGACGAGTTGGCAAGCGGCTGCAGTGCCACACTTGCCACGTCGTCGCTATCATCGGGCGTTGTTGTCGGCTCAGACTCGGAGCGCCGGAAAGTGGTCATGACCCGCGAAGAGGCCAAGATCTGCTGTACATCGAGTGAGCCGCGGCGGGCGATGTTGGGCCCGGCATCCGAGCTCAGCCCGTCGTGCGTTCGCACCCGCGGTCGGCTTGTCCGCCGCCAGCCACGAATGGCCGGAAACCGTCCGCTGCGCGGAGAGTAGGACGCTGCTGTCGACTGCGACTGGGAAGACGACGAGTTAGCGATCCGAGGCGGGCCACCAGCAGTCGCAATAGGCACCGCAGCCGATGGCGATACATCCCGCGAGTCCCGCGACGACGACGACTCGGACGACGCCCCCAGCCCGTCGCCAGACCCAAGCGACGCTGCACCCGAGGTGCACGGCGAGTTGCCAGCAGAGGCTAGCGCTGCTGGCAGACGAAGATCATCATTCGAAGGAGAGTGACCCAGAGTGGGAGGCAAGCTGCTCATCCGTTCATGCGCCACAATAGTCGTCCACCACTCCCGCCTGCTGTTATGTAAATCACCAAGAGCCACACAAGGCGACGAATAGTAAGTGTATGACAATGAATCCAAAAAAAGGCAAAGGCCAGCAAAAACCAGCGTGCATGCACGCAAGCAAACACCCCCCCACCAACCTACCACACAATCACCCCAGCACCTCCTCCTCCTCCTCTCCATCCATTTTCAACAACCACACAGCGAGCCGCCTTTTGGGAAGGGGAGGCTCGCTATGCATTTCAACGCATACAAGCGACAATATTTTTTCTCCGTCTCAAACCCTCTGCGGGCTGGAAAGGGCGAAAAAATATATTTGTGATTGGACGGGAGAAATTCACGCGCGAGCGTAAATTGTGTTTGCGAAGGGTTGGCAAAGTATGGGGAGGGAGAGGGAGAGAGAGAGAAGGTGCTAGGGAGGTGGAAGTGTATGGGGTTGGGTAAACCGGTACAACGCACTTGGAAGTGCGGAGAAAAGGCAAGGGTATTCCTCAGACATTTGGCATAAGTTGTAATCACTAGCATCAGGCGCAAATTACTTGAGCATCATAGGAATGGGTGTGGGAGGGGGGAATGGGCCGAGAGGGGGGGGGGACGACGTACGAGTTGGGGGAGACGGGTGGTGACGTTTGAGTTAATGAATAACTGAAGGGGAGTTAATTGAGAGTCGGCCAAAAATTTCACCCCAACGCATCCTCACGGTTGTGGCCCGGTGACTCGAGCGGACAGACGTTGTGGCTGTGGTGTGGGAAAGGGGCAAGGAGACGAGGCGGTGCATGGGAGAGAAGGCATGGATAGGGAGGTAGGAAGCATGTGATTGGGTATGACAATGTACGTGTATGCGTGTGTGCGTGTGTGCGAGGGGGAGTAGGGGGGGAGGATTGAGACTGGGCTACAGACGCTGGCTCTGCTTGAGCAGAGTCCGCTGGCGCTTGAGAGCCATCTCAGCGATCTCGACCTTGCGGGTCCAGGAGGCAACCTTTTTGGACAGTTCGGCCTCGGACTCGTTCTGCTTGACGTAGGAGAGAACGGAAGGGACGACATACTCATCCTGTTGCGACTTGAGGCGGGCGTTTGCGGTCTCGAGCGTTGCGATCTCGTCGCGGATGGTCTCTGTCTCGGCCTGGACCTTTGAGAGGGCGGTGGAGCGCATGTGGATGTCGTACTTGAGCTTGTCGGACTCTGTGGTGAGTTCTGCGAGCGAGTTCTTGTGGCGGTTGAGGACAAGGACGGTGTTGCCGGCGGTCTGCTTGAGGCGAAGGAGCTCCTGGTTCCGCTCCTCGATCTTGTTGAGGTATTGGCGGTTCTCGATCTTGAGCTGGCCAAAGTCGATGTGGCCGAGCACCTCGTTCATCTCCTCCTTTTGCTTCAGCTGAACGCGGAGCTTGTGAATCTGCGACTTCATGGTAGAGTTCTTGAGCAGGAGCTTCTTGACAAGGTTGTCCTGGGCGCGGAGAACGTCCTCAAAGTAGCGCTGGACCTTTTCTGACATGATAGACTGGCCGCGACCAGGGATGGGGTTGCGGCCGTTGACGAGCACGTCTCGCTCAAACTGCTTCTCCTGCATCTTGATGTCTGCGACTCTGCGATCGACCTCCTCGAGCATGGCGCGGAGTTCTGCGAGACGGGCCTCGTTTGCTGCCGAGGCAACAGACCGATCCTTGGCGAGCATGATCTGGACCTGCATGGTAACCTCGTACTTGAGATGGGCCGAGAGTGAGACCATAGCCACCTCGTGAGCCTTCCGCCCACGCAAGCGCTCGAACAGCTGCTGGCGCGACTCATCGTCGTGCGTTGCTGTCATCTCTGTCCGGTCCTCGACGCGATGGGCAACAGCAAAGGCCGAGAGCGCCTCGTTCTCCAGCAGCAACCGCTCGTTGTTCCGCATCACTTCTGCCACGCGAGTCTGCAGCGCCTCGACAGGCATACCAGCCACCTGAGCCTCGACCTCGTCAAACCGCAGCGGACTACCACTGACAGCGGCGGCTCGTCCGTCGGCACGTTGCGAGCCAGCCACCACTAGGTCGCCGCCATACTCGCTTCCGTCCGACTCAAACGAAGCTTCGTCGCCACTAGCCATTGTGGCTATTGTCTATGCCTCTATGTGTGGTGTGTAGTGTGTGTGGGAGGTGGGTGTGGCGGTGGGTGAAGTGGTCTTGTCCTGGCCCGTGTCTGTCGGTTGGAGCGGTTGGCACGACTGCCGGGCGACACAGGCGCAAGCAACCGATTCGCACAGATCGGATACGAGAGCAGGAGCAGGAGGGCATGGGCATTGCTAATGGTGTCGTATTGTACGTGATCTGGGCCGAGTGTTGGATATGGGTTGGCTCGATGTGGCTGCGATCGGCTGTGGCCTGGGTGAGATGGGGCGGCGTAGCGTAGTCTTGATCGGATACGAGAGGAGGAGCAGGAGGGCATGGGCATTGCAAATGGTGTCGTATTGTACGTGATCTGGACCGAGTGTTCGTTATGGGTTGGCTCGATGTGGTTGGCGCCGACGTAAGCAGACCGGGACAGACAACCAAGTGAAGAGCAGGTAACACTCACCACTCGACTTGAGCAGGAAGGGCGCACCATGGCCGACGCACTCGCTCATGCGCTCGCCCACCCTCCTGACGAGTTTGAGTCGTACATCGAGATGGCTCGCGCTACTGCAAATGTGCTGCTTGATGGAGGACCTGCTGCTGCTGCTGCTCGCGTCATGCTCACCTCGCCCGATGCTGCTGCACTACTCGCCGATGGCTCCATGGATTTCGTGCCTGCCCTGCTTGATGCACTTGATGGGACCTCGCCCGACGCTCTGCCTGATCTTACCGCAGTCTTGCACCACCTCCCCACCGTCATCTCACCACGGGAGATGCTGATGATGATCCAGGAGGAGATGTCGTCGGCAAGACTCCGACCTGAGCCGCTGGCCATCGTTCTCGAGCTGCTGCCGACGGTTGTGTCCCGTCTTACCGATCACGCCCGCCGCGAACCTCTCCTTGTCTCGCTTGCAGAATGTCTTGCAGACATGCTCGCTCGCGCGGATGCCGAGGTGCTCCCGCTGCGGGCATGCCGAGCTACTGCTGCTGCCGTCGCTGCTGTTGCGCCGCACTCTGCCCCTGCTGCTCGCTTGCTACTTCCACTGATAGGACTTGAGCATCCGGTGGCGCTACCAGACGCGGATGCTTCCGGCTGCCTTGTGGCCGACGGTGTGCTCCCAGCTGATGTGGTGGCGCTGGCCAACGAGGTGCGACTGGTCACTGCAACCGATCCTAGCGATGACGGCGACGCTCTGAGCCTCGCCACCGCCTACGCCGCGTATCTTGATGCGAGCGACCAGCCACCGGCCCTTCTTCCAGTAATTGTCCTCCTTAAGCACGCAAGCCCGCATGTCGGCTTCAAGGGCGTGCAGCTGGTGGCGCGAATGGCCGGCGCCGGGTCGCTAGCGGAGGCTGAACTGTTCCCGGTGGCCGAGCTTGGCTCACTGGTCGAGGCCGTCATCGATTACATGGTGCTGACCGAGAATGAGGAGCTCCGCGATGCTACGTTTACCTGGTTCTCATCGTCGTTGTGGACGCAGCTTGGGGCACAGCGCCGGCGGACGCTGCTCTTGCATCTTGTCACCCGCTGCCCCTACCCGCAGATGACGGCGCTCGCAGTCACCTGGCTCAAGGATGTTGTTGCCGAGGCATCGAGCGCGGATGCCTCGCGGCGCGCGGAACACTTCCCATCTGGCGCCGAGTGCGAGGCCTGGCTGGCAGACCAAGTGCGGCCTGCGCTAGTGGCGCTTCTGGCGGCATCAGATCCGGCATCGCTCGTCCAGCGGGCCGAAGCCTACATTGCCGGACTCAATCTCATCCGTTTTGCCGCGCTTCGACGTGGCATGCTCGGTGCCGCTCTCGATCTCCCTGCGCTCCACGCAACGACACTTGCGCCCCTCCGCCAGCTCTTTCCGCTCTGCATGGATCTTCTGGCGTCGACAAAGGCGAAAGCTGAGGCCGATACTAGCGGCGACTATGACCTTGCTGCCATCAACGCCTCCATGGGCGCCATGCTCACCATCGACGAGCTTCTTTCCCGCATCGTCGACCTTCTCCAGCTTGACCAGTGACCGATCAGCTGCAGCCTGACCAACCGGCCCAGCCTGAATGCCAGCCTCAGCTAGTTCAACAGTCCATGCCGGACTGCTCAGCATCAGCCCCCACAACCGCAGCCAGCCAGGCCGATCATCATCGCCAGCCAGCTAGACCGAGTGATGAACAACTACAGCCAGCCAGACCGATCATCAACCACAGCCAGCCAGACCGATCATCAACCGCAGCCAGCCAGACCGATCATCAACCGCAGCCAGCCAGCCCGATCATCAACCGCAGCCAGCCAGACCGATCATCAACCGCAGCCAGCTAGACCGATCATCAACCACAGCCAGCTAGACCGATCATCAACCACAGCCAGCCAGCCCGATCATCAACCACAGCCAGCCAGACCGATCATCAACCGCAGCCAGCTAGACCGATCATCAACCACAGCCAGCCAGACCGATCATCATTGCCAGCCAGCCCCCGCCCGATCCTGTGGCAGCAACCGATGCCGAGTGCCAAGCGGGTGGCTGGGTGGCAGCTCCTGTTGAGTTTGAGGCGGTACTTGTCTCTCGGCACTTTGCGACCATGTCGTCATCGGGTCGGTTGGGACTTGGATCAGCGGTGACCAGCGGTAGTAGTAGTGGTGGTGGTGGTGGTGGAGGTGGTGGAGGTACCAGCGGAGCCTCTCCTTCGTCTTCCCCTGCTCCCCCTGCTGCACTCGGCAGTCTTCGTCGTCGTGCTGCCGAGGCAGCTGCCAAGCACAACCCTCGGAGGCTCACGAGGGCAAAGGAGGAGTTGCTCAAGTTTGTGGCTGCGAGAAGTGGTACGTATTCTTCATGGTGGAGGGGGTCAGGGTAGGGGGTAGGCAGGTAGGGGTACGGGCTACCGGGGTGGGGGTGGGGGGGGGGGGGGTACGGGGGGGAGGGGGTACGGGGGGGAGGGGGGGGGCGGAGGTCGCTTGGTGACAGTCGCGACATCGTGACATGTGGAGGAGAAGGGGAAGTCGAGGGTGATGTGAGAGGAAGAGGGAAGAGGGAGGGGGGGGGGAGGGGGAGGGGGAGGAGCAGGGGGGAGGAGCAGGGAGGCCCCCTCATGCCTCAAGAGAACAGACATCGACATGGACATCGGCATCGACATCGACACCAACTCGGCTTGATCACCCACTCACCTCCGCCTCTTTGCACCTACAGATCACGCCACGACCGAGGACGAGCTCACGTCGCTGCTCGAGTCGGCCGCCTTTGATTCGGTACTCCCAGACCTCTCGCCTGACGACCGCGTGGCGCTCGGCCGTCTGGTGGCCAACGTGCTCGACGCTCAGGCGCCGGTGGCTGGCCGCTCAGGATCGAGCGCAAGCCAGGCGCCTGCAGCTGCCCAGAGCAAGCAGGTAGAGGCCTTGCTCCGCACTGCCTCCAAACTCAGCTCGCTCCATCTCGGCGATCTTGTCGCCGAAGTTGCCGAGTCCTCACCCGACTACGGCTTTGCCGTCTGCACCTTTGAGCAGCTGCAGCTCTCCGACTACCTTGGCGCTGGCGCATTTGGCCAGGTCATGCGCGGGAGCTACCGCGGGCAGGACGTCGCCGTCAAGCGCATGATGGGCGAAGAATACGACGAGGACGAGTTCCAAAGCTTCCTCGGCGAGGTTGCCCTCCTCGCCCAGCTCGATCACCCGTCGTGCGTCAAGTTCCACGCCGCCTGCGTCGCTTTTCCCAACATCTGCATCGTCACCGAGTTCGTCGCCGGGGGCGACCTGGAGCACAAGCTCCATGAGACGTTTGAGCCAGTCGACGCCGTCCTCATCCTGCAGGACGTCGCCAACGCCATGGCCTACCTCCACTCTAAGAGGATCATCCACCGCGATCTCAAGCCGGGCAACGTCCTCCTCACCGCCGACGGCCGCGCCAAGGTCGCTGACTTTGGCCTTGCCAAGGTTCGCGAGGCCACATACGTCGAGACAAAATGCGGCACACCCGTCTACGTCGCTCCTGAAGTCGTCCGCGGCGAGCCGTACTCTGACAAGGCTGACGTCTACTCGTACGGCGTCCTGGCGTGGGAGGTCGTCGCCCGCGACGAGCCCTTTATTGAGCAGGACTACGCCACTCTTATGGACATGATCAAGGACATCGTCTTCAACAAGGCTCGTCCCGGACCCATGCCCATCCGCGTCTCGCCTGTCCTCCAAGAGACCATGTACGCCTGCCTTGACCACGACGTCGCTCTCCGTCCCTCGTTTGCCCAGGTCTGCTCCTGGATCCAGTGGCTGTAGCTCTTGTCACCTCCCCCCCCCCCCCCCCGCCCCCGCCCCCCTTCACCCCTCCACTCCCTCCCAATATTTCCCATCCTTAATCCCAAAACATCCCCAAACATCCCATCCTATCCCATCCCGATCCCCCCCCCCCCCCTCCCCTTCCTCTGTTGTCCGCATGACATGACCGGCCGAATTCCCCATTCTCCCAAAGCCACCCACGCCCATCACCCGACACCAACCACGGCGACCTCGCCGTAGAAGCCCACAAGGAAGCCACCACCTCACCCCCTTCACCCCTTCACCCCTTCACCCCTTCACCCCTCACCCTTCGCCCTTCACCCACTCACCCCCCCTCTCCTCCCCCTCCCCATGTCGCTTACCGCCCTCGCCGAGCACGGCGTGTCGCTGTTGGTGACGAGGTCAGGCGGGAACGAGACTTTGAGCGCATCCGCTGTGGAGCATGCAAGCCATTCTTCTGGTATCGAATCATCGTTGTTGTTTGTCATTCTTTGTGTTCTCATCGGATCTCTGGTCAAGTCATACCTCGCGTCGTCTGTGGTTCCCGAGCTGGCCAAACCGCCTTACACGCTCATGCTCTTCCTCCTTGGCTTTGCCTTTGGTACCGTGGCTCATCTCGATAACTTTCTCTCTCATGCCTTTGCTGCTGCTGAACGGACGGATCCTCATCTCATTCTCTTCATGCTCCTTCCGCCTCTTCTCTACGAGTCTGCTGTCGGTATCCGCTTTCATGTCCTCTGGCGAGTCAAAGAGCAGGTGATCATTCTCGCCTCGGTTGGCGTCATCATCGCCCTCGTCCTCACCACCATCATCTTCCGCTATGTCTTTGTCTCGTACTCGTCATGGTCTCTCTCGCACGTCCTCCTCCTCTCCTCTATTCTCTGTGCAACCGATCCTGTTGCCGTCGTCGCTGCTCTCAAGGAGCTGGGTGCGCCAGCAACGCTCTCCACCCTCATCGAGGGCGAGTCGCTGCTCAACGATGGCTCGGCCTTTGTCCTCTTTCTGCTCTTCAAGGACATGGCTGGCGGCGTGACGCCAACGTTCTGGTCGGTTGTCGGCCAGTTTCTGCAGCTTGTTCTCGGCGGAGTCCTCTTTGGCGTCCTCACCTCGATCCTGGTCTTCATCTGGCTCAAGATCATCTACAACCACCCGCTCATCGAGATTCCAGTCATTCTCGTCGGCGTCTTTGGCACCTTTTACGTTGCCGAAGCCCTTCTCCACGTCTCGGGCGTTCTCGCCACCGTCATGTTTGGGTTTATGATGTCGAACCGGTTCAAGTACACCCTCTCCCCGGCGGTCATCGAGATGAACGAGGCCGTGTGGACGCAGCTGGCGCACATTGCCGAGACCGTCATCTTTGTCATGGGCGGCATCATTGTCTACGACAAAATCATCAACCACGGCGACCTCGCCTCCGACTACCGCCACTGGCTCTGGCTCCTTCTCCTCTACCTTGTCCTTCACCTTGTCCGCGCCACCATGGTCGGTCTCCTCGAGCCGCTTCTTCGTCAGCTCGGCTACGGGTTTACCTTTAAGCAGGGCGCAGTTCTGACGTATGGTGGCCTCCGTGGCGCCGTCTCGCTCACTCTCGGCCTCCTCGTCGAGTCGGACCTCAACATTGACAGAGATGTCCGCTTTGTTGTCAACTTTCACGTTGCCGGCATTGTCTTTATGACGCTTTTCATCAACGGATGGACCACGTCGTTTGTCTACAACAAGCTGCAGCTCTACCCGCCGGACCGCTTCCAGCGGGCCATTCTCCGCAAGACCATCGAGTACCTCGAGGAGTACGCCGAGCGTGAGTGGTCCGACCTCAAGCACGAGTGGTACTACGCCGACGCCGACTGGCCCAAGGTCCGCGCCATTGTCCCAGACTTTCGCAACATCCAGATGTCCAAGACTTCACCGGCCTTCTCCATGCACCCGCCGTCGATCTCCAAGATTTACAAGTCGATGACGCCAGCCTTTGTCTTCTCCACGCTGCCCTCGCATGCGCACGGCGCCACGGGTGACGATGGCGGTTCCCCGGGCTCGTTCTACGACTCGAGTAGCTCGCACGATCGCCGAAGCTCGCGCCGCCCGCCAGGCTACCGCGGGCCAGACTCGGGCAACTACGCGCCCGACGCTGTGCCGTACTCTGCTGTTCCGCACTCGGGCCTCCCGCCACACATGAACGAGTCGCCGGCCCGGCCTGGAAACAACAACGCTGGCCTCACCCGCACCGGCTCGGGAGCGTACTCGCCCGTGGCGCAGGGCATTGCCACCGCCAACGCTCGGGCTGTCGGCTCGGGACCCGGCGGCATCCACCGCGCCCGCGCCCGGACCCAGGGCCGGTCGCAGGGCCTTCACGGCTCGGCTGGCTCTGTGCCAGCCGAGCCAGTTGCTGAGAGCGGGCCGACCGCCGAGGGCGGCGTTGCGCGGCCGGCAGCCGACGTCATGGGCGCCGCCCTGTCATCGGTCATGGACGATGCCTGCCAGATCGCTGGCGAGGAGCAGCAGGAGCTGTTGTTGAGCTACTCGTCGGCGTCGTCGGCGCGCATCCCCGGTGTCGACTCGGTCCTGGCGGCCGCAACGCTACCGGCGTGGCACGGTGGAGAGCACGATGCGGAGGAGCAGTTTGAGGAGGCGTCCGGCGAAGTGCCGTTCCAGGTCTCGCGGACGCTGCGCCCGGGTGCCGCAGGTCTGCCGGTCTACTCATCGTACTCTTACTCTGACGATGCGTACTCGTACACGGCACGCGGGCAGCAGTGGCCGCCGCCGGGAGTGACTGGCGTCCACGGAACCGGGTTTGCGCCGCCCGAGAACCCGTCGGCACAGGGCGTGACGTTTAATGCGCTGGCGCGGACAGCGTCGACGCGCGAGCTCAAGGAGGACCGAGTCAAGGTCCGGCATTCGACGGCGACGATTTCGACTCACTCGCTCCGGTTCCGCGAGACGACGCACGGGACGTCTGCTGACACAATGTCGATGCACGAGCGGGCCAAGTACGAAGCGCAGCTGTACCAAACGTACTTTAACGCGACGCGGTCGCACTACGAACACCAGTTTGAGGAGGGCATCATCGGCGACTCGGCCATGCACCGGCTGCTGGAGGCCGTCGACCGGGCCTCCGAGTGCCGGCTCAACAAGCGCAAGTCGTCGGACTTTGCACTCATCCACCCGGCGCTCGTCGAATGGAAGTTCATCAAGAAGACGCTCAAGGTGCCCAAGTGGGTGCGGCTCCTTGCGCGTCTGCCGATGGGCTGGCTCCTTGGTCACTTTATGCTGTACAACTTTGTGTGGAACCGACTGGAGACGCTCCACGGCTACGTCCGTGCCCACGAGTACATCACGCCGCACTTTCCGCCGGACATTGCAGCCGAGTTCTCTGAGGTCATGCTCGTTGCGCGGTCCGAGATCCGCGACTTTACTAGGCGGCACATCGAGATCTCGACCGTGGCGCAGACGCTCATGGCAGCGCGCATTCTGCTGCAGTACAAGCGCGAGAAGATCAAGGAGCTCGGCTTTGCCGGCGCCTTTACCGCCCGCGACACCGAGCAGCTGTTGCACGTCATCGACCAGCAGGTCGACACGCTCGTCGGCTTCCACCCGTGGCCACACCACATCCTCACCTCGGGCTCTGCGGTCTCGGACGAGGACCGCGGGTCGTTGCCGCATGTGCCGTCGGTCACCTCGCACCGCCCGACGCCCGGCGTGGGATTACGCCGTCGGTTGTTCGTGTCTCGTCCGCCGAGTCGGGCGAGGACCTCGACTCTGATGACGAGCCGGCGTCCGATTCGGGCGAGGCTCATCTACAGCCGCGGTCCATCGCCCGGCTCCGCACCATGCCGTCGTGCGAGCTCAACCGGTCGTCGGGCACCTTTGTCCAGGGCATCATGTACTCGTCGGCGATTAACTTGCCGACCGAGCCCATGCCGGAGCGCTCGGGCTCGGGTTCGGGCTCGGTCACGTACTCGTACTCGCGGCCGTACTCGTACTCGGACTACGGCAGCCGGTCGCAGTCGTCGGGCCGCTACCCGCCGTACGTCTCGCACGATGACAGCTTGCAGCAGATCCCGGAGCAGAACAACCGAAGCCGTGTCGAGGACCGCCTCCGCGAGGAGAAAAATCGTGGGGCGATCTTGCCGATGCCGGCTACGTGAGCCAGAACGGTCATGGCAAGGCGGGCGGCGGTCAGGGAGCCAACGACGACGACGACGATTCGTCGATCTACGACGTGAGCATCACATCAGACGAATGAAATAGACAGTTCTGTAAATGGTTTACGCTGTGCTCGTCGGTGCAGCGGCAGCGGCCGGCTCGGCCGGCGTCGCCTTCTTCTTGTTCTTCTTCTTCTTCTGCTTGCCGGTCTGCTTCTTGGCGTAGTCACGGAACTCGGCCAGGCCGAGGTGGTCGAAGGAGCGGACGGACATAAACTCGGTGACCTGCTCGTCGGTGACCTTGGCACGGGCAGCCTGGTGGTTTGCAACGAGGTCGGCCATGATGGCGATGAGCTCCTTCTTGACCTCTCCGGTGAGCATGCGGCCGGCCGAGTACTCGACGCGGATCTCTTCGAGACGGGCGTCGTCGTCGAGGAAGACCTCGAGGTACTGGAAGGGGATGTCGCGGGCGAGGTTAGCACCGTTGGCGCGGTGCTCCTCGATAGTTTCGCCGCCACCGGAGACGCATGCGCCAATCTTCTTCTTGATCTGCTTCTTCGAGTCGGTGAGGAAGATGGCGGACATGGGCGAGGACGAGCCCATCTTTGAGCCTGCGCCCTGCAGGCCCGGGAAGAAGCGGGTGTAGATGAGTGAGGGCTTAAGGTAGCCGAGCTTGGGTGCAACGTCGCGGGTGAGGCGGAAGTACGGGTCCTGATCGATGGCGGCTGGGATGAGGCAGCGGATGTCGCGGCGGTTGCCAAACATGTGTGGGAAGGTAGAGGCGAACGAGGGCGCGGCCTGGACGGCCGGGAAGCCCCACTTGCCGATGTTGTCCGAGTTGGTAAAGCCAAAGATGGCGCGGACCATGGAGCCGGTCGTAGCCTTGCGGATCTTGAGCACGTTCGGGTAGAGGTGCTGGATGTAGTCGGTGTCGGCAAAGATAAAGGTCTTGGCCGGGTCAAAGCCGACGGCGATGATGTCCTTGACGTTCTCACGGAGGAAGATGGCAGCGTCATCGAGCGACATGTTCTTCCACAGGAACTTCTCGTCGTCGGTCATCTGGATGACCAGAGGGACGTCGAAGGCGTCCTGCAGGTACTTTGTGAAGAGGAAGGGGATGAGGTGGCCGACGTGCATCGAGTCAGACGACGGGCCGCGCCCGGTGTAGACATAGAACGGCGTGCCTGCCTCGTACGCATCAAGCAGCTCCTTCAGATCGCGATGCGAGAAGAAGAGCCCTCTCCGGAGCCACGGATGCGCCGGCTTGCCCGTCAGCTCCTCCACCCTGGCGATGAGCTCGGGCGTGATCTCCTGCGTGCCAAAGTCGCGCAGCAGCCGGTCGTAGTCGATCCCATCCTCGCCGCCTTCCACCTCCCACGGCGTCACCACCTGTCCGCTGGCCCCTGCCCCTGCGTCTGCCTTGTCTGCCTCAGCCTCGGTCTCGTCCTGTGTGTGATGTGTGTGTTGGTGGTGGTGGTTGGGGGCGGGGGTGTGAGGGTGAGTGAGAGTGGATGGATGGATGCATGAGTGCAAGGAGAGTTAATTGAGCAACGATAAATGCAAGGAGAATTAATTGGGTAACGATATATATGAGGAGAGTTAATTGAGTAACGATAAATGTAAGGAGAGTTAATCGTGGGCACGTAGGGCGAAGGTTCGAATGGATCGTGGCAACGGCAGGCTGGGCGAGGGAGAGGACGGGGGAACAGGGGAACACGTACAGCAGTAGAAGGCGCTGAGGACGAAGCCTCCTTCTCGGCCTTGAGGGAAAGAAGCTTGGCAACCTCGTCCTTGATCTGTGTGGACAGAGATGCACGCTCCTCGTCGGTCGTTGCACCAGCCTTGGCGGCCTTCAGCTTCCGCACAATGTCGCCTTGGACCTTAATCTTCTGCTCGAGAATGTCCATAATTAATCAATGAATGAAGTCGAGTGCTGGGCGATGGCCGGTGGAGGGCGGGCGGTGGGCGGCGGGCTGGTGATGGGCGGGCTGGTGATGGGCGGGCTGGTGATGGGCGGGTGGTGATGGGCGGGTGGTGATGGGCGGGCTGGTGATGGGCGGGCTGGTGATGGGAGATGGGAGATGGGAGATGGGAGATGGGAAGTGGGTGGGTGGTGATGGGAGATGGGAGATGGGAGATGGGAGATGGGAAGTGGGTGGGTGGTGATGGGCGGGTGGTGATGGGAGATGGGCGGTGGGAAGTGGGTGGGTGATGGGCGGGTGGGAGATGGGAAGTGGGCGGGTGGTGATGGGAGATGGGAGATGGGAAGTGGGTGGGTGATGGGCGGGTGGGAGATGGGAAGTGGGCGGGTGGTGATGGGCCCACAGCCGATCGGAAGATGGCTGGCTGGCTCCACTTGCACTACCTCCTAACTCACCCGGCCAACTATTCAGCCCTCTTGTCTTTACCATCTCGCTTCCTCGGCCAACTACGCAGGCTCCTCGCGCGGCTCGATGAGGACTTCGTTGACGCCGACCCACTCGGGCTGCGTCACGGCGTACACGATGGAACGGGCGACGTCCTCGGGCTCGAGGACCTTCGCGCCCGACGGCGCACCGTACTGCTCGACGGCTGAGGCGTCGGTGGAGAGGCCGAGCAGCGGCGTGGCCACGTTGCCCGGCTGGATGGAGGTGACACGGATGCCGGTGTTGGCGGTCTCGACCCGGAGGCCCTGGGAGAGCGCCTCCACATAGAACTTGGATGCCGAGTAGACCGAGAGGCCCGGGAAGACCTTGCGCCCGGCGTCGGACGAGATGTTGACGACGTGGCCGGAGCCGCGCTCGAGCATCGACGGCAGGACCGTGCCGATGGTCAGCGTCGTGCCCTTGCAGTTGACGTCAATCGTCCGCATCCAATCGTCGATGCAGACAGACGCCATGTGCGTGAAGTACATCACGCCGGCGCAGTTGACAAGGATGTCGACCGGGCCAAAGGCCGCGACTGTCGCCGCCACTCCAGCCTCCACCGACGCCTGCGACGTCACGTCCATGCCGACACACGCCACGCGTCCGCGCGCCTCTGCCACTGCCGCCGCCAGCTTCTCCTCCGACCGCGCCGCAAACATGACTGCCGCGCCCGCCGCCGCCAACGCCTGCGCCGTCGCCCGCCCGATTCCGGACGACGCGCCCGTGACAAGCGCCACCTTGCCGGCAAGCGGCGCAGAGCCGGCGCCGACCGGCAGCCACCCTCGCGCGGCCATGTTGGCCACGTACTTGGCCACCAGCGCACGCCCGAGTCCGCGCCGCCGCCCCGCGTCCGCCAGATGCGCCGCCTCGTGCGACGCCGTCGCACCCGTCGCCAGCCGCGGCACATCCACAAGCTCCGCCGCAGACTGGAGCGAGGCCACCCACGCCGCGACTTGCGAGAGCATCGACGACGGGCCGGCACCTGCCGCCGCCGCAAGCACACGCGCCCGCCACTCGCCGTACGACACGTACTCGAGAGCAACGCCCGCAGCCGCAGAGAGCCACGCGTTCCACTCGGTGCCCGAGACCGGCGACGGATGGACCACGTTGAACGCCGCACCCGCAGAGCTCGGCTCCGAGCCGAGTCCGATGACAAGCCGCGCCGCGTAGTCGACCGGCGTCAGCTCGACCTCCCACTCGTCGAGCAGCGGCGCACACGCCGTGTGCAGAATGCCGAGCCAGATGAGGACCTGCGAGTCGGCCGGGTTCACGCACCCGCTCACCGACGACCCGCCGAGGTTGCCGGGCCGGTAGACAGAGACCGGAACGCCCGCGTCGGCCGCCGCCCACACAAGCTGCTCCGCCGCCCACTTGGTCTGCCCGTAGCCCGAGGTCGACACCAGCGTGGCCTCCAGCCCGCCGATCTCCCGCGTCTCGGCCAGCGCCCCACTCGCCGCCGGCGGGAAGATGCCGTTGGTCGAGATGTAGTGCAGCGTCGCGCCGGCGGCGCTGGCCAGCGTCGCCACCGCTAGCGTGCCCAACACGTTGGCACCGCGAAGGAGATCGTACGGCAGGACGAGGTTGACCCACGCCGCGCAGTGGATGATGACATCAACGCGCGGCACAACGCTCTCCAGAACTTCGGGCCGCAGCAGGCCCTTGCCCGCCCGCGGCTCCTCCGAGCTCAGGTCGCCCTCGACCACCACCACCCGTCCGGTGTTGAGTGCACGGTCGAGCGCCCGCACGTCGAGCGCATACGTGTCAAACGCGCCCATCATCGCCGTCCGCGTATCGCCCGGCGACTCGGACCGCGGGCGGACAACCACAAAGATGACCTCGGCATCGGTCTTGTCGTGGATGAGCTGCGCGAGGATTGACGAACCGAGGAAGCCTGTTGCTCCGGTGAGCAGGATGCCGCGCGCCGAGCTGATGCCAGTCCACTGCGGGGTCTTGACAACATCAAGCGGGTTGCTGTTGAACAGCTTGGCGTCGTCGACCCACGGCTGCGCGTCGGCAATGCCGATCGGCCCGGCCTTGCCCGACAGCGCCGCGGCGTGGGCGGCAAGGCCCGGCTCGGCATACAGTGCGGTCATGGCGAGCTTGCCGCCGAGGATGCGTTCGTACTGGTACAGCAGTTGAGCCGCCGCCAGCGAGTGCCCGCCAAGGTCAAAGAACGAGTCGTTTGCCGTCACCGTTCCGGCCGGCAGCGAGAGCACGTGGTCCCAGATGGCGCAGAGAACAGCCTCGGTCTCGGCCATGCCCAGCGACGCCGCACCCTGGGGCACAATCGGCGGAAGCGGCGGGACCTGTGCCCGCGACGGGAGCTCCGGCAAGGCCTTGCGGTCGAGCTTGCCGGATACGCTGTTGATGGGCAGGTCGTCGAGGAGGAGCCAGACCGACGGAATCATGTAGTCCGGCAGGACGTCGGCGAGAGCGGCGCGCAGCGCGGGCGCGGCACCGGTCGTCGAGTCGATGTCTGCCGCCGTCGGCAAGTGCTTGCCAGGCGGTGCTACCGACTCGTCGGTCACCACCAGGTACGCCGCCAGCCGCTTGTCCTCACCCTCGGCGCCGTCGGCTACGACGACGGCCGACGCAAGGGCAAGGCTCTCCAGCAGCGCCGACTCGATGGCCGAGAGCGTGACCGAATACCCGCGGATCTTGACGAAAAAGTTGCAGCGGCCGAGGACCTCGAGGCACCCGTTGGGCAGGAGCCTCACCCGGTCGCCGGTCTTGTACATGCGGTCGGTGTAGTCGCAGCGGACATCGTCGTGGGTGTTGCCCACAAACTCACCGCCGGCATCAGCGAGCGCAAACGGGTTCGGCGGGAAGCGCTCGGCGGTGAGCGCCGGCGACGAGTAGCCGCGGGCGAGGACCGGGCCCGAGACAAAGAGCTCGCCGGCCTCACCCGGCGCGACCGGCGCCAGGGTCTCCGAGTCGAGGATGTGGCAGTGGGCAGTGTCGGCTGGGAAGCCGACCGGCGCCACAGCCGGCGAGTCGGCGAGCAGCTCGGGCTTGCGCAGATTGAGCGCCGCCACTTCGTGGCACTCGGAGATCGAGTACAGGTTGTACAGAGCGCACGAGTCCGGAAGAACCGACTCGAGCGTCGCCAGCAGCTTGCGGGTTACCACCTCGCCGTTGAGCCAGACGATGGCAAAGCCGGCAAAGAGGGCGCGGAGCGCGTCCATGTCGTACGAGGCGAGGAGCGACTCAATGAGCGAGGGCGTGAAGAGCATCTCGGACACATCGTGCTCCTCCAGGTAGCTCACCAGCGCCGGAAAGTCGTAGATGATGCTGTTGGGGATGGAGAGCAGCGTGCCACCGCGGAGAAGCGGACGGATCGACTCCCAGATGTAGAACACGTTGGCGGCGACGACGTAGCCGTTGCGGCCGGGGAGCGGGGTGTAGTCACCTCCCGCCAGTGACCACCGCCAAATGTACGAGGTGACTGGCGCATGATGCGGGTTGAGGATGGCCTTGGGCATGCCTGTCGTTCCGGACGAGGCCGAGACAAAGGCAAGGGCATCGCGATCGACCGGCACACGCTTGTCCGCCGGCAGCGGGGTGAGGCCCTGAGCAGCGACCAGCTCGCTCAGGCGAGCCATCCACTTGTCGACTGACGGACCATGCGCCTCATACTCGATGACGACCGGAGAGCACTCTGCGCCATCGAGGGCCTCAATGAGCGTCGGCTCGAGCTCTGCATCAGTGATGACGACCGGAGGAGCGACGGTAGCGAGCATGTGCTTGAGCAGCGGACGAGGTGATGCGACTTCGATGACAAAGAAGGCACCGCCAGCCATGAGAGCAGCCATGAGAGCAACCATATAAGCCGAAGATTTGCGAAGATAGAGGCCAACTGCCGTGTCGCGAGCCACGCCAAGAGCAGCAAGATGACTGGCCAGGTACTCAGCACGAGTGGCAAGCTCACCATAGGTCAGACTCCCCAAGCCATCCACAAGAGCCATACGCTCGGGTGTAGCCTCTGCTTGGGCTACAAACATATCATGTAGCGTCCCTCGCACTTCGGCATCGCTACGCGCAGCGGTGAGTGGCATGGTCAAGTGTATCTCCCTTGTTCCCTATACCACCTCCCGTCGTAATCTCGTGCTGCGTGCCTGAGGATGTGGGGATGGTTGCTTGCTCGACTGGCACCACTTTGTTGACCATTTTTGAAATGCGGCGGAGGGAGTCTTTTTTTTTTCTGCGGGGAAATGGGGTGTTTGTGTATGGATGCGAGAGGGGGAGAGAGGAGAGATGGAGGGATCGTGTACCTGTGCGTGTGTGTGTGTGTGTGTGTGTGTGTGTGTGTGTGTGTGTGTGTGTGTGTGTGTGTGTGTGTGTGTGTATGTGTGTGGCCATGGGAATGGATGAGGGGGCTGATGGAGTATGGAGTGTTGGAGGAGGACGTGATGGGGGGGAAGGGGGGGGGCTTGGGTGGAGGTGATGGGCTGGAGGCAGGATGTGGGATGGGAGCGGTGGGAGATGTGATGGATGGCGGTGGGTGTATGTGAAGAAGCGGGAGGAGGAACTGGTTAGTCTGGGGGGTTTACAGAGTTTTTTTTGCGACGGCAGGCGAGCGCAGCTACTTTTTCTGCCTCTGCCTTCACAACCACGACCACCCATCACAAACACAATACCATCACCAGAATGAGACATCATCATACACTCCCCCTCCTTCCTCCTCCCTCCTCCCTACTACATCATCCCTCTTCCATCAACCACAAACCGGAACAGTTCCATTCCGTGGCGACACCAAAAAAAATACCTCCCCCCTCCCGTCCATCAGCAAACGACACAAGAGCCGCA
>NW_013657615.1:65675-68142 GCF_000142905.1 Thecamonas trahens ATCC 50062
CCCCCCCCCCCCCCCTTCTCCCCCCTTACCACCCCCTACCACCCCCTCACCGCATGTCGCCTTCTGTCCACCGTGCGGCTCTGGCTGCGTTTGGCGTGTGTGTGGTGCTGCTGGCTGTGGTGGTCAGACAGTCTGCCATACCACCACCACCACCACCGCCACCGCCACCACCACCCACCCATACTCATCATATCATTCATTTGAAACAAAAAATGGTATCATCTCATCGGACTCGTACTTCTGCTTCTGCTTCTGCTTCTGCTCGACGTCATCGCTTATATCACATGCCGTCGCTACAGCGTCATCTCTTTCAAGCTCTCGTTGCAGAGAATCGCATGGCTCAGCTTCGCCTTGGTGGCTACGTCGAGGCGGTTGGTCCGCAAGATCGGATCAGCGAGTCGGTTGGCCGGCGAGATCAAGTAAGCGGGCAAGACCTTGCAGGCGCGGCGGAAGATACCTCGGCTGACTACCAAGACGACTCTGCGCCGGCCGGCAATCATCTCAGGCCAAGGCAGCAAGCAAAGGTGATCATCAGGGTCGGCAGAGAGCACGAGCTGGTGACGGACAATGTCGTAGTACGCTTTGGCGACACCAGAGAAGGCAGCACTGCTAGCGCCCGCAGTCTGCGGCTGGTGCTTTCCGGCTCGACGCCAGGCCTGTGGCAGCTGGTGGTCGACGGCGTAGAGACCGATGAGCGCGGGATGCATCCCACAGCTGTATCAGGCTCCATCAGAACCGAAAGCCATGTGGTGCGGCTATTCGGCTCGGCTGCAGTTGGCCCGCTGATTCTCACAGCTGTCGAGGTTGTGGCCGACGACGCACAGTGCCGGCTCCCACCTCCGCTCTCGACTCATGCCTTGGCGGGCGATGTTCGCACCGACAGCGCAGCCGCTGACAGTGACGGGCAGCTGGCGGTCCCAGTGCTGGACACCCGGCCGGGCTCGGCCAATGTAATCTATCTGGACTTTGACGGCGAGAATGTGACCGAGACCGAGTGGAACACGCAGTACGGCGGGCCGATGGCTGCGGCACCGTTCTCGATGGACAGCAACATGACAGCGTTTTCTGCTAAGGATATTGCGGTCATCACCACGATTGTCCGCGGGGTGGCCGAGGACTACGCACCGTGGGACATCAGTATTACCACGTCACGGGCGCGGTACGACACGGCGGACGTGTCGTCACGGTCTCACTGCGTCATCACCAACTCGGTCTTTGCCGGCTTCAACACCGGCGGTGTGGCGCACATGTACGCTTTCCCGGACTCGGACTACTGGCAGCCGACGTGGATTTTTGCGTCGAACCTCGACATGGACGTGCAACACATTGCCAGCGCTGCCGCGCACGAGCTCGGGCACCAGCTCGGTCTCTTTCACGACGGACGGACCGGCCTCGGCGAGTACTACCCAGGCCACGGCATCGGCGCCACATCCTGGGCCCCGATCATGGGCCTGCCCTACGGCGCCTCCATCACACAGTGGTCCGACGGGGACTACTTTGGCGCAACCAACACCCAGGACGATGTCTACGACGTGGCATGGCTCAATGCCGTCGACCCTGTCCCGGATGATGTGCCCGACTCGCCCGCCCAAGCTCTCGCCCTTGACACAACTTCGATCCAGGCCGGCGCTGTCCTCGCGTCGGGCGTCATCTCCAACCGTAACGACGCCGATGCATTCCTGGTTGTCGTCGAGCATGCCGGCCCGTTCGCGCTGGATGTCACCACGCTCTCGCAAGAGCTGCCGGGTATGGGCAATCTCGACGTGAGGGCAGAGCTGTACGATGCCAACGATGGATACACCCTCATCCACGTGTCAGACAGCCCGGACGTGGTCACCGCGCGCGTCCAGGCCCAGGCCACATCTTATGCCAAGAACTGGGTAGTTGTCGTCCGTGGCACAGGCTGGGGCCATCCGGCGTCAGCCAACACAACCGGGTATTCTAACTACGGCTCGCTCGGGGCGTACACGCTCTCGGTCAGCCGCTGGCCCGCCGCCCCGGCGCTCTGCAACAGCTCGTCCGTCCGCAACCGCGAATGCGAGGCCTGCGTCACCTACACGGGACCATCGGGCCCGTGCTACTTCTGCCAAAGTCGCGCCGCGTGTCTCGGATATGTTGAGGCGAACACTACGTGTCCTGGAAATGCGATGGGTTTGGGATCTTGTGTGCTGCCATCGCCACCGCCACCGCCGCCGCCTCCACCGCCCTCACCGCCGCCGCCTCCACCGCCATCGCCCCCACCGCCGCCGTCGCCCTCACCGCCACCGCCATCGCCGCCACCATCGCCCTCGCCCTCACTGCCGCCGCCTCCACCGCCGCCGTCGCCCTCACCGCCACCGCCATCGCCACCACCATCGCCATCGCCCCTCCCTGTACAGCAGCCCGACCCTATCGACCGCATATCCACACTAGAAGATAGATCGATGTACTTCGAGGAAGATCTAACACGCCCAAGATCAGTGAATTT
>NW_013657615.1:68242-105093 GCF_000142905.1 Thecamonas trahens ATCC 50062
ATCGCCCTCGCCCCCACCACCGCCACCGCCCCCACCATCGCCTTTGCCCTCACCGCCACCGCCAATCCCGCCCTCCCCACCGCCACCTTACCCACCGCCACCCTCCCCACATCCTCGCCCACGCTCACCACCACCGCCACCTCCATCCCCATCGGCTGCTGCCGGAACCGAAGCAGGCGTCCGCCCCACCTCACAGGACTCGAAGACGCCCATGGCGGCAGTGCTTATGGGTGGGGGAGCTACACTCGCTGCGCTCGCCTTTTGCCTTCTTGTTCTTGTTTTCATCCGTCGACGGAGCCGGAGGCCTCCGCTCCCGAAGCCGATGCTGCTGGCAGCTCCGCTGTCACATCCGCTGCCTCCCCCTGTGGTTTCGGCGTCCTCGCCGTCCTCGCCAGCGCTCCCGCATCGATTCGACTCGCCGCGCCCTGCGCCGAGCACGCCGCGGCTGGAGCTGTTATCGCACTCGGCCCACTCGCAAGAGCTCGGCGTCGAGCTCGATGACAGCTACGCCGTAGACATTGTGCACGAGATTGCATCGCTGTTGTCGTCCGAGTGACACGCGGCAGGTGCTGGCTTCCGTAAAACAAGTGTGTTACTACTGCACTACTTGACGTCAGGCACGACGCCGTGGCGGACAAAGTGGTTGCCGCACGACTGGCAGAGCTCGCGGGCGTCGTTAGGCCCGCGGTAGAGCAGCTTTGTGGTCGTACCGCAAGCGGCACACGCCGTCGGCCGCGGCGGCGGCTGGAGGGTCGAGGCGCGGACACGGGTGTGGACCGGGGTAACGGGCTTGGTTCCGCGAGCGATGGGCAGCGGCGGCTGGGCGTAGACCATGTCGAGCATGGTGGCGAGCGACGACGGCGGCGGTGGCGGGCGGGCCTGCGAGAGTGCATACGAGAGAGTCGAGGCCTCAGACGAGCGGTGAGCCATGGAGAGGATCTCGACAACGGCGGTGCCCGGGACAACGTCTGCGGCCTGGGCCTTGGGCTCCACGAGAGCGTGCTTCTTCATCCAGGCGAGCTCGTCGAGGGTGGCGAGGTCGCGGTCGGCCACGAGCTTGTTGAGGCAGGTGTTGACGGCGTGCGGCGAGAGGTCGCACGCCGAGAACACCTTGTTCTGCCACTCGTCGAGCGAGAGGTAGGCGACAAAGCCGCGCGGCGTCTCGCGCCAGAACACAGCCATGGCCATGTGCGGCAGGACCTCGATGAACCGCCAAACCGGGACTCCGTTAGAGTCGACGATGGGGACGGCCATGGTGGAGAGTGCGTTGCGCGGCGGTGAGCGTGCCCGCGTCCGCGGCGGCGAGCTGGCCTTGATGGGCGAGATCGACCGGGTCGGCACCGTACCCTTGCTCGGCGACGCCTGCGCCGGCGAGCTCATGTTCGTTGCGTCGGGCGGCAGCGGGGCCGAGACTGCAGAGCCGGCTGCTTCGCCACCCTGGCCAGCAATGGGCGTGACCGGTGTGGTCGGCGGCGGGTTGGCGGCGGCGGCGGCGGCGGCGGCGGCGGCAGCAGCGGCGCGGGCCGGATTGTACGCGGCCTGCTCGTCGGGGCTGAGGTTCTTCCACATGGCCAGCAGGACGGCGTCAAGCGACTCGGGTGCCATGGAGGCAAACTGCGGGAGGGCGGCGAGCGGGATGCGACGCTCGGTGGCAAAGGCCTGGAAGGCGCGCGAGGTGGGGAGCTTGGGCCGCTTTGCGTCTGGCCCAGCGTCCTTCATCTCGCTCGGGCGCGGACGCTTTCGCGACGGGCCATGCTCGCCGGCAGACTCGACATGATCGCGGACGCGCTGCAGCGGCGGGACGGCGGCGTAGTGGAGGGTGGTGTCCGACGGGCGCGGGACGAGGACGTCAACGTCGGGGAACCAGACATCTGCGCCCGAGGTAGCCCTGGTGACCCAAGACGGGTTGACGTTGGGCAGAGTGACGCGGGAGAGCTTGTCCATCTGACCACGCATGATATGAGCCTCATATGCGTAGATCTGTGAGCGCATGGAGGTGGCGATGGCGACAGCAAAGGAGGGCGGCAAGCCAAGTTCGGCGGCCATTGCGGTAGCAAAGGGCTGAATGGAGTCCTTGTTGTTGGGCTCATTGAGATCCCACTCGATTTGATCACGGAGAGTAACCGAGTCAATCTCAATGTCAATGGTAAGCGGAACTCTGATTTCACCAAAGGCCGGATCTGGGACAAAGAGGGTATACTCCTCGACTGCCTTTGAGATAGCAGCCACGACAGCATCAACAAAGGAGAGAGGGAATGATGCCTCTTTGAGCAACTGAGTAGCAAATGCCTTCATCCTCTCCACATCTACCTCACTTCCATCCCATAGAAACTGTTCATCAATGTTCTTGTCACCACTCTCAAGTGAGACACTCACAGGGAGGAGGCCTGCCAGCTGAGCCGACGTCGTCGCCGACCAAGCACGTTCCGCCACCATGTCTCCTGCTGTCTCGCTGTCGTTGATAATCACAGGAATGGTGTGCGCACTCACCACGCTCTCTCCCTCCTGCATCTTGCCCTGGCCTGTTGACGACGTGGTTGGGGTGGTCGGGGTGGTGGTGGTGGTGGTGGGTGGGGTGGGGGGGGGTGGGGGGGTGAGGTGGTGTCGTCGATGTTACTCTGGGAGGGGAAAGGGAGGCGATCGGCTGAGGGGGTTTTTGGAGCGGGTACGATTATTTGTTGTTGGGATTAATTGTTGGGGTGTGGGGGTGTACGATTATTTGTTGTTGGGATTAATTGTTGGGGTGTGGGGGTGTACGATTATTTGTTGTTGGGATTAATTGTTGGGGTGCGGGGGTGGCGTGTGTGTGTCTGTGTGTCTGTCTGTGTGTGTGTTTGAAGGGAAGGGGAGGGGGAGGGGGATTACGGGAGGAGGATCGACATCTGCCGCTCGAGATAGGCGGCAGCCTCGCCCTCGGTGAGCGAGCCGGCGTCGAGGGCGGCGAGGACCTCGTGGTGGATGTGGGCCTCGGCAGCATTGTCCGAGCGCGACATGTGGGCGGCGACACGGATCATGGTGGCCTGGAAGTCGTGGACTGGCTGGTCGGCGAGGTGGGCCAGGTCGGTGGCCGATGGCACATCCGGCACGTCCGGCAGCGTCGTTGGGCAGTCTGTCCGCGGCGTGGTGAGCGAGACGACCGAGTCAAAGGGCGCGGCCCAGGCATCGCGCTTGGTCAAAGTCTCAGTCAAGCCAAAGATGTTCTTGAGCGAGGCGTAGAGCGAGGCGTGCGAGAAGCGCGAGGTCGGCTGTGGCTTGACATCGGGCTCGGGCTCGTGGACTACGGTGCCCTTGGGGATGAGCGGCGAGACGGCGATAAAGGGGACGCGCACGCCGAGGCGGTCAAAGCCAAACGGCGGGCTGGTGGCAACCTTGCCGTCCGGGTTGGGCACGCCGTCGAGGGGCGTCGGCACATGGTCTGCAAAGCCGCCGTGCTCGTCAAAGGTGATGAGGAAGAGGGTCGAGTCCCACTGCGGCGAGGCGCGGATGGCCTCGTAGATCTTCTTGATCAGCAGCTCGCCAAGCTTGACGTTGTGGGCCGGATGGTGGTCGTTGGCCGGAATGTCCAGCACGTGGAAGTACTTGGGCTCGAGCCAGGTCAGCATCGGCAGGGTGCCGGCGGCAACGTCAGTAAAGAAGTCGTCGAGCGGATGAAAGTGGGTCATGTGGTCGCGAACCTCGCGATTAAAAAAGACGGTGGGAAAGTCCTCAAAGTAGACGCCGAACGGGTTACGCGCGCTGCCCGACGCCTTGACGTGGTCGTAGAGCGCGTTGAAAATCGACTTGTTCGGCAGACCCTCGATGAGCCGCACATTCTCGTTGGTCGACATGCCGTCCGAGGTGCACGCGTAAGCAAAGGCTCGGTTGACCTCGGTCGGTCCGGGCACCGAGGCGTAGAACCGGTCAAAGACCGCGTACTCTTGCGCCAACGTGAAGAGCACCGGCAGCGTGGCGTTGT
Organism: Thecamonas trahens ATCC 50062; assembly: GCF_000142905.1. Classification (NCBI taxonomy): domain Eukaryota; order Apusomonadida; family Apusomonadidae; genus Thecamonas; species Thecamonas trahens. The sequence goes on from NW_013657615.1 coordinate 72,198, forward strand.
GGAAGCAGTCCATAGCCCGGCGCCCGTCCTGGTGAGTCAGCGCAAGGTCCTCCACAAACCCGTCCATCGTCGCTGGGTACTTGTTCGGCATGTCCGGAATCCGTCCGTGGCCAAACACCTGGTCCGTCGTCCCGGGCACTGAGTGCTCCGGCGACGGGCCGACGTCCACCGCGTCCTTGGTCACAAACACCTTTTCCGCGCTCGGATCCGACGTGTTCGTCGGGTTGAACTCGCTTCCAGTCAGCCCGTCGACCTCGGGGTTGAGTTCTTTGAGCCATCCGAGAAAGTGGTCGAACGATCGGTTCTCCATCATGAGGACCACAACCTGTTGGGTGACCAGGGCCGATCGAATTATCCAACGTTTGCCATTGATTGACCATCGGCAAAAGGCGTGCGCATGCGTCAGCCACCCCCTCACCGTCAGCAGCATGTCCATAGCGGAGCCAATAGCGAGCAGAAAAGAGAGCGGAAACGTTGCAAGCAGCCGTCATAGAGTATCATGAGTATATGTATCAACTTGTATCATCTGTAACATACCACATGTATGCCTATGCCCGCGTCCAAAGTGGGTCACATGCGGGCAACAAGCGGAAGTTTGGCAGCTCCCGCCGCCCCGCTCCTCTCCCCCCGCCCCCCCCCCCCCCTCCCACCACCTACAGACAGACAAAACAGGAGAGTGAAGAAGAGAGAACAACGTAGACATTGTTTGTTATATATATATAATATGATGATGAAGATGATGGATGGATGTGTACGTACATTCTTGATGGGAGAGCTTGCGTTGGTGATGGGAGAGACAACAAGGACAAGAAGCGCAAGACTGATGACTGTCTGACTCAACTTCATTCAGTGTGTGTCAGGTGGAAGGCAGGGAGAAGTGGTTGCTGGCGAGGGCGAGGGCGAGGAGGGGGGTCGCCGGGTGGCGATCATTACGAATCGGATCGGATTCGGATGAGAGGATGTAAGGATTGAGATGGCTAGATGAGATGGCTATATACGGATTGGGTTTGGGGCGGGGCGGGGGCGGGGTGGGGGGGGGGGGGGCGGGGGAGTGATGCGCGATGGGAAGCGGCGGCGCTGTTGTTATGGGCCCATTGTCGCGCGACGTTGTTGCCACAGAGGAGAAGCAAAGTGAGGCGAGAGGTCGGGTGGATAGGCCAACATGAGCAGCCGTGACTCACGCTCCTGCAATCTCGCACATGGTGGGTGGTCGTCCGACTCGGGCCACGGGACCGCGAGTAGGCAGAAAGACAGGCAGGACGGCGAAGAGAGTGGACCACAGCTACAAGACGCCGATGCGGGCAAGGATGACTTCCAGGCGATCGATGGTCGAGACTGAAGCCGATGCCACAATCTGGACGCCATCCCAGCCGGGTACGATGACGGGCGGATCAGGAGCAGCATCATGCGGATAGTCAGCCTTGCCAACAACCACAAAGGCCGGCAGCGAGACTACGCCCAGCTGATCAAGCACCGCTTGGTCCGTCTCATCGATATCCATCTCGTAATAGTGAGAAAATGGCGAACCACGGACAGAGAGCTCGCGGAAGGCTGGGACGAGCGTCGCCGCCAGCGGAGTCCCGTCCTGGAAGATGTGCACAACAGCCAAGCCCGAGGCAGACAGCCCATCGACAATGTTCTCCAGCTCGCTTCCTCCAATGCTTCGCGTCGTCATCACCGTTCTTTCCTCTCCGCGTCACGTATTGCCAAATACCACCTTCTTGCCTCCTTGCTTGCTCTCGACCCCGTCGCCCCGTCGCCCCGTCATCGCCTGCAGGTCGCCCAGTCGCCCAGCTCGAGACGACAGGACGATCATCGGGCCGATCAGGGGGGGGGGGGGGGGCTGGGGGGGGGGAGCTTTGGGGGGGGGGGAGGTAGCAGTCACACAACATGATCAGCCTCGCAGGGTTGAAAATGGTAGCGGTAGCTAGTGCTTGGCCATGATCTTGTCGCTTTCAGGCCTGTCGCCAGCATGCCGTCTGGCCTGGACGATCTGCCACAGCTATCGCTCTCTCCTCCGCCCGCCCACTACGTCACCACAGGCGACACCACCTAACCCCCCCCCCCCCCCCCCCACCCCCCCCCCTCCTCTCTTCCCTAACCACAGCCTGCTGCGCAAGAAGAAAGAGTTTGTGGTTGGCTTGGTATGGAGAGGTTCGCTAATAACTCGCTGGGACCCATTGCGTCTGCAGAGACACGGAGAGCGCTCGGAGCTCTGGCCGAGGAGCGACCGGAGCGACTGTCACTGGCGGGGAATGGCTTGGTGGCGGTGCCGGCGTCGGTACTCTCGCTGACATCGTTGACGTGTTTGGATTTGTCTCGGAACGCTCTGCCTTGTTTGCCATCATCGTTGACTCGTTTGGATCGCTTGATCGTTCTCCGGGCTCATCACAACGCACTTCGGGCTCTCCCGCCACATCTCCGTCACCTGGCCTGCTTGGAAGAGCTGGATGTGGCCCACAATGCTCTGACTCTGGTGCCGGATGCGCTGACTGAGCTGCGGGCGCTGAGAGTGCTGAATGTGGCACACAACGCCATCGATCGCCTGCCCAAGGCGCTGTTCGAACTGCCGCAGCTGGACGTGCTGGACGCCCGCGGCAACCCTGTGGCCGCGACCATGCCGCTCCTGCGCGAGTCTACCAGTGCAGACGAGGAGAGCAACGACGGCGATGAGACAGAGCTGCTCAGCGACGGATCGTCGTCGGACTGGTGGGCTGGCGATGACCGCGGCGCGAGCGAACTGCGCAGCGAAGTGACTGCTCTCAAGTCGGAGCTCTCGCTCTGCAAGCACAACGAGTCCGAGCTGAGGCGGCAGGTCGCGCACCAGGACCGGTCGCTCACCGAGTTGCGAGCGCAGGTGGTGGTGGCACAACAGCAGGCAGCAGCGGCCGACATCCAGGCCCGCAAGCACCGCCAGGTCTGTCCGCTCCACAACGCAGCGGCTACAGCTGAGGCCGATGCGGTCCGGGCGCGAGCCGAGGCACTCGACGAGCGGGCGGCCAAGCTTACTGACGCGCTCCGCCGCGAGCGGGCGGCGGCGGTCGGTCGAAACGAAGAGCTCAGCAGTCTGCGCGCCCAGCTTCGGACGATGCAGGCTGACAATGCGCGGCTTGCTGCCGAGGCTCGCAGTGCGTCGCTGGCCCGACTTCGGGCGGCGTCGACGGTGACCCCGATGACGACACCAAGCGCAGCGCCCATGAGGGCCGACGCAGCAACAGCGGCGCAACTCAAGGCTGCACTGGACGAGCTTGAGGTACTGCGGATGCAGACGCAGACCGCCAACCTGCGGCACGCGACGGAGCTTTCCGAGGCCCAGCACCGAGTGCGTGTGGCCGAGACTCGCGAGCACGTGTCCAAGGACGTGGTTGGTGGCGCAGCAGCCGAGCTGCGTGCGCAGCTAGTGGTTGTCAACGAGGAGCACGCCAAGGATCGGGTGCGCTGGGCGCGCGAGCGCGAGCAGCTGGAGGATGCGCTGACTGGAGCGCGGGCGCTGCTGACGGAGCGTGTCGAGGACCAGGTCCGTGTCATGAGGGTGGTGGCACGGGCAAGACACACGCCTGCCGCTGCTGACGTTGGCGCCCCAGAGCTTTGTGCTGCGCTCGACGCGCTGTCGACGCGACTCGCACCGTTGCGGGAGGTGGCCAACTCTCATGCTGTGCCGATGCTGGACGGGAGCGGGTCGCTGGCTTCGGCGGTGGCGTTTGTGGGCGCGCTGGCCGACGAGATGGGTCCGCTGGCTGCAGAGGCACGGCGCAAGGCAGCCGCCCGAGCACAGAGAAAGAGCGGTGCCAGCGAGCAGGCAGTGTGGGAGCGAGAGCGGGAAGAGCTCCTGGCGCTTGTCGAGTCGCAAACTGTCCAGATGCGGCAGCTGGCCGACGCGCTCGCTACGGCCGACGCCGACCGGAGTGTTGATGCTCAGGCACTGGAGCATTTGCGGACCCTGGTGGCGGCCGCCAGTGGGAGGCCAGCCCACGCGTTGACACCCAACGAGCTCATGATGCAGGCGGACGAGATCGCGTTATCGAGCCAGATGGTTCCGCCGGAGGTGCATGAAGCTGTGACCACACTAGCTGCGGCCGCGGCCGGTGACGATGACGATGGTAGCGTTGTCTCTGCCAATTCTACTCTCTCGCGCGTTTCAAGAAGTCCCGACGAGGTCGCGCGCAAGGAGCGGCAGCAGCAGATGCGACTCCAGGTCCAGCCTGCTGGAAGCGGCACGAGCAAAGTCGAAGTAGTGCCTGTGCTGGTCGCTGCTGGAACGAGTGGTGCCACGCCGCACGAGACGGCGGCGCGAGCGGAGAGCACACTCGCTGACGTGCAGGAGCTCCGGTCGCGGATTGTGACGCTCGAGGCGGAGCTGGAAGCAGCGAGAGACCAGCAGAGCAAAACCGACACTGAGTTGGCGGCGCAGCTGCAGGCCGCTCGCGAGGCGGGGGCGGTGGTCGAGGTCGAGCTTGCACAGGCAAAGCATGCACTGAGTGTGCTTGTCGGGCGTGGCGAGACCGAGACTGTAACCGAGTCGGAAGCGCTTAGCCTCATGTCAGGCGAGTCGGTTCTTTCCGAGACGGCGGACGACGCGGCGCGAAAATCGAAAAGAGGCGGCGGCGACTGCGGATGAAGATGCTTAGGGCAGGAAAGTCCGAGGCTGACATCGAGGCTGCGCTCGCGGCACTAGCCGCAAAAGAGAGCGGACCGAGCATGGCCGAGCTCGTGGCCCAGGCGGAAGCAGCTGCTGGCCAGCGGCTCGAGCTCGAAGCGGCCGTTGAAGCGCTTCAGCTGCAAGTCGCCGAGCTCGAGGCTGACGCTGAGGTGGCTGCAGTGGCGGAGCGGGCGCGTGCCCAACAAGCCCAATCGACAGCCGGGCTAGAAGCAGTCTTGGAAGCTGAACGCGAGCGGGTGGCATCGCTGGAAAAGCAGTTGGCTACGGTTGCGCGGAACTCCAAGGCGGCGAACGAAAGGGTGGCCGAGCTGGAGGCTGCTGTCGCAGAACCGACCACACGGACCGCCGAGCTTGAGACGCAGCTTGCCGCCGCGACGGCAGCGCTGGCCAAGGTCGTGGGCGTGACGCCGGCGGCGTCTGAGACGATGAGTGTGATGTCGAGCGAGTCTGCGATGTCTGCGATTTCTGTCTCGGACACTCCAGACGAGGTGGCGCGGAAGGAGAAGAAGAAGCGGCGGCGTCTGCGGATGAAGATGCTCAAGGCCGGCAAGAGCGAGGCCGAGATCGAGGCGGCGTTGTCGAGCGAGGCCACCGCGAGACCGACTGTGGTGGCAACGAGCGTGGACGACCTCGTGGCCGCGGCCGAGGCTGCTGCTGCCGAGCGCGTTGCGACGGTGCAGGCGCTGGAAGCTGAGAAGGCGCGTGTTGGCGAGCTAGAGGCAGAGGTTGCTGCCGCTACCGCTACTGCTGAGCAGGCCGCAGCGGCAACGACATTGGCTGAGGGCCGGATTGCCGAGCTCGAGACTGAGCTTGCCGAGGCGACCTCTGCACTTGTCACAGCCCGCGAGCAGATGTCCGCCAGCGATGCTGCCGACAAGCAGCGGATGGCCGAGGCCACCAATTTTGAATCGTCACTCGAGAAGACCAAGGAGCGAGTGTCCGAGCTCGAGGCGGAGCTGGGTGCAGCACGCGAGCGAGAGGCGGAGCAGAAGCAGCAAGTGGTCGAGCTCGAGGCGCAACTGGCGACGGCGACAGCAGCGCTGACCAAGGTCGTGGGCGTGACGCCGGCGGCATCTGAGACGATGAGTGTGATGTCGAGCGAGTCTGCAATGTCCGCAATGTCTGCGATTTCTGTCTCGGACACTCCAGACGAGGTGGCGCGGAAGGAGAAGAAGAAGCGGCGGCGTCTGCGGATGAAGATGCTCAAGGCCGGCAAGAGTGAGGCCGAGATCGAGGCGGCGTTGGCGAGCGAGGCCGCGCCGAGTCTGGCGGTGGCTAGCGCGGATGATCTCGTGGCCGCGGCCGAGGCTGCTGCTGTCGAGCGCGTTGCGACGGTGCAGGCGCTGGAAGCTGAGAAGGCGCGTGTTGGCGAGCTAGAGGCAGAGGTTGCTGCCGCTACCGCTACTGTTGAGCAGGCCGCGGCGGCAGCGACATTGGCTGAGGGCCGGATTGCCGAGCTCGAGACTGAGCTTGCCGAGGCGACCTCTGCACTTGTCACAGCCCGCGAACAGATGTCCGCCAGCGATGCTGCCGACAAGCAGCGGATGGCCGAGGCCACCAATTTTGAATCGTCACTCGAGAAGACCAAGGAGCGAGTGTCCGAGCTCGAGGCGGAGCTGGGTGCAGCACGTGAGCGCGAGGCGGAGCAGAAGCAGCAAGTGGTCGAGCTCGAGGCACAACTGGCGACGGCGACAGCAGCGCTGACCAAGGTCGTGGGCGTGACGCCGGCGGCGTCTGAGACGATGAGTGTGATGTCGAGCGAGTCTGCGATGTCTGCGATTTCTGTCTCGGACACTCCAGACGAGGTGGCGCGGAAGGAGAAGAAGAAGCGGCGGCGTCTGCGGATGAAGATGCTCAAGGCTGGCAAGAGCGAGGCCGAGATCGAGGCGGCGTTGGCGAGCGAGGCCACCGCGAGACCGACTGTGGTGGCAACGAGCGTGGACGACCTCGTGGCCGCAGTCGAGGCTGCTGCTGCCGAGCGCGTTGCGACGGTGCAGGCGCTGGAAGTGGAGAAGGCGCGTGTTGGCGAGCTAGAGGCAGAGGTTGCTGCCACAACCGCTACTGCTGAGCAGGCCGCAGCGGCAGCGACATTGGCTGAGGGCCGGATCTCGGAGCTCGAGACTGAGCTTGCTGAGGCGACCTCTGCACTTGTCACAGCCCGCGAACAGATGTCCGCCAGCGATGCTGCCGACAAGCAGCGGATGGCCGAGCTGGAGGCTGAGGCTGCGGCAGCTGCAACAGCGGCTCAGGCTCACATCGTCGAGCTCGAAGCGAATCTTGCGGACGCTCACAAGGCCGGCGCGGCTTTGGAGGAGCAGATTACTGAGCTGGGGTTGGTTGTCGCAGCGAAGGCGGTGGCGGCAGAGAAGGCAACAGCTGAGGTGGAGCATCTCCAGGCCGAGGCCGCCGATCTTGAATCGTCACTCGAGAAGACCAAGAAGCAGGTGTCCGAGCTCGAGGCGGAGCTGGGTGCAGCACGCGAGCGAGAGGCGGAGCAGAAGCAGCAAGTGGTCGAGCTCGAGGCACAACTGGCGACGGCGACAGCAGCGCTGGCCAAGGTCGTGGGCGTGACGCCGGCGGCATCTGAGACGATGAGTGTGATGTCGAGCGAGTCTGCAATGTCCGCAATGTCTGCGATTTCTGTCTCGGACACTCCAGACGAGGTGGCGCGTAAGGAGAAGAAGAAGCGGCGACGTCTGCGGATGAAGATGCTCAAGGCCGGCAAGAGTGAGGCCGAGATCGAGGCGGCGTTGGCGAGCGAGGCCGCGCCGAGTCTGGCGGTGGCTAGCGCGGATGATCTCGTGGCCGCGGCCGAGGCTGCTGCTGTCGAGCGCGTTGCGACGGTGCAGGCGCTGGAAGCTGAGAAGGCGCGTGTTGGCGAGCTAGAGGCAGAGGTTGCTGCCGCTACCGCTACTGCTGAGCAGGCCGCAGCGGCAGCGACATTGGCTGAGGGCCGGATTGCCGAGCTCGAGACTGAGCTTGCCGAGGCGACCTCTGCACTTGTCACAGCCCGCGAACAGATGTCCGCCAGCGATGCTGCCGACAAGCAGCGGATGGCCGAGCTGGAGGCCGAGGCGGCGTCTTGCAAGGCGGCGCATGAGACGCAGACTGGCGATCTCGAAACCAAGGCTGCCGCTGCAGTAGCAGCGGCGACTGCAGCCAAGACCCACATGGCCGAGATCGAGGTGGAGCTCGCTGATGCACATGAGGCCACGGCAGCGTACAAGCAGCAACTTCTCGAGTTGGAGACTGCTGCTGAGCAGGCCGCAGCGGCAGCAACATTGGCTGAGGGTCGGATTGCCGAGCTCGAGACTGAGCTTGCCGAGGCGACCTCTGCGCTTGTCACAGCCCGCGAGCAGATGTCCGCCAGCGATGCTGCCGACAAGCAGCGGATGGCCGAGCTGGAGGCTGAGGCTGCGGCAGCTGCAACAGCGGCTCAGGCTCACATCGTCGAGCTCGAAGCGAATCTTGCGGACGCTCACAAGGCCGGCGCGGCTTTGGAGGAGCAGATTACTGAGCTGGGGTTGGTTGTCGCAGCGAAGACGGTGGCGGCAGAGAAGGCAACAGCTGAGGTGGAGCATCTCCAGGCCGAGGCCGCCGATCTTGAATCGTCACTCGAGAAGACCAAGAAGCAGGTGTCCGAGATCGAGGCGGAGCTGGGTGCAGCACGCGAGCGAGAGGGGGAGCAGAAGCAGCAAGTGGTCGAGCTCGAGGCACAACTGGCGACGGCGACAGCAGCGCTGGCCAAGGTCGTGGGCGTGACGCCGGCGGCATCTGAGACGATGAGTGTGATGTCGAGCGAGTCTGCAATGTCCGCAATGTCTGCGATTTCTGTCTCGGACACTCCAGACGAGGTGGCGCGTAAGGAGAAGAAGAAGCGGCGACGTCTGCGGATGAAGATGCTCAAGGCCGGCAAGAGCGAGGCCGAGATCGAGGCCGCTTTGTCGAGCGAGGCCACCGCGAGACCGACTGTGGTGGCAACGAGCGTGGACGACCTCGTGGCCGCAGTCGAGGCTGCTGCTGCCGAGCGCGTTGCGACGGTGCAGGCGCTGGAAGCTGAGAAGGCGCGTGTTGGCGAGCTAGAGTCAGAGGTTGCTGCCACTACCGCTACTGCTAAGCAGGCGATGGAAGTGGAGAGAGCGCGTGTTGCCGAGCTAGAGGCAGAGGTTGCTGCCACTACCGCTACTGTTGAGCAGGCCGCAGCGGCAGCGACATTGGCTGAGGGCCGGATTGCCGAGCTCGAGACTGAGCTTGCCGAGGCGACCTCTGCACTTGTCACAGCCCGCGAACAGATGTCCGCCAGCGATGCTGCTGACAAGCAGCGGATTGCCGAGCTGGAGGCCGAGGCGGCGTCTTGCAAGGCGGCGCATGAGACGCAGATTGGCGATCTCGAAACCAAGGCCGCCGCTGCTACTGCAGCGGCGACTGCAGCCAAGACCCACATGGCCGAGATCGAGGTGGAGCTCGCTGATGCACATGAGGCCACGGCAGCGTACAAGCAGCAACTTCTCGAGATGGAGACTGCTGCTGAGCAGGCCGCAGCGGCAGCAACATTGGCTGAGGGTCGGATTGCCGAGCTCGAGACTGAGCTTGCCGAGGCGACCTCTGCACTTGTCACAGCCCGCGAGCAGATGTCTGCCAGCGATGCTGCCGACAAGCAGCGGATGGCCGAGCTGGAGGCTGAGACCGCCGATTTTGAATCGTCACTCGAGAAGTCCAAGGAGCGAGTGTCCGAGCTCGAGGCGGAGCTGGGTGCAGCACGCGAGCGAGAGGCGGAGCAGAAGCAGCAAGTGGTCGAGCTCGAGGCGCAACTGGCGACGGCGACAGCAGCGCTGACCAAGGTCGTTGGCGTGACGCCGGCGGCGTCTGAGACGATGAGTGTGATGTCGAGCGAGTCTGCGATGTCTGCGATCTCTGTCTCGGACACTCCAGACGAGGTGGCGCGTAAGGAGAAGAAGAAGCGGCGGCGTCTGCGGATGAAGATGCTCAAGGCCGGCAAGAGCGAGGCCGAGATCGACGCGGCGTTGACGACCGAGGCTGCGCCGAGTCCGGCCACAGCGAGCGTGGATGATCTTGCCGCTGCGGCTGAGGCGTTTGTCTCAACTAGGGAAGCGCTTGTCGCGCAGGTGGCGGCTGCCACTGCTCGGGCCGAGGAAGTCGAACACGCTGCGCTGGCAGCGAGTACCGTGTACGAGCAGGAGCTGCAGAAATTGCATGGGAAGCTGTCTGTCGCTGTCACAGCTCTTGGGAAGGTCGTCGGAGACGATACTGGTAACCTTGTTGGCTCGGAAAGCTGGCAACATGGCTCGAGTGAGCTCTCGTCGGTACTTGGCGACAGCGCAGACGATATCGCGCGCAAGGAGAAGCTGCGTCTGGAACGTGATCGACGTGCATCCGAGTCTGACGTACCCGCGATGGTTGTTGAGTCTTTAGCGAGCCGGGCTGAGTCGGCCTTTGGCCACCGCGCTCGTGTTGACGATCTGGAGGCCGAGGTGGAAAGGCTTAACGAGCTCATCGCCGATGCTGATAAGCGTGCTGCGGATTCAGCAGCTCGCGTGGCCTTGCTAGAGGACGAGTTTGCCACGGCGGTCAACACACTCGCACGACTCGCAGGCGCGGCGTCAGTTGTTGTCACTTCTAAGGCTGAGCCTCTTACCCGGACCCCCAGCGAGCTCGAGCTTGTAATGCGTGATGAGGACACCCATGCAAGCGAATCCCAGGGACTCGTCACTCTGCTTAGCGTGGATGAGCTTGCCGATCGCGCCGAGGAACACGCCGGTCGTGCGAGAACAGCAACTATCCAAGAGCTGGAGGCTCGGGCTGTGCGTGCTGACCGCATTTGCCAGGAAGCGACCGAACGTGCCGCTGGTCTTGCTGAAAAGCTATCCTCCGCAGAAGCGACAGTTGTAGAGCGTGACGCGACAATTGCCGCACTGATGCTGCAGATTGCAGCAGCTACCAGCGCTCTACATGGGGCTGTGGGAGTGATGCCCTCGGCATCTGAGACGATGAGCGTGATGTCGAGCGAGTCCGCAATGTCTGCGATTTCTGTCTCGGACACTCCAGACGAGGTGGCGCGAAAGGAGAAGAAGAAGCGGCGGCGTCTGCGGATGAAGATGCTCAAGGCTGGCAAGAGCGAGGCCGAGATTGAGGCGGCGTTGTCGAGCGAGGCCACCGCGAGACCGACTGTGGTGGCAACGAGCGTGGACGACCTCGTGGCCGCGGCCGAGGCTGCTGCTGCCGAGCGCGTTGCGACGGTGCAGGCGCTGGAAGCTGAGAAGGCGCGTGTTGGCGAGCTAGAGTCAGAGGTTGCTGCCACTACCGCTACTGCTAAGCAGGCCGCAGCGGCAGCGACATTGGCTGAGGGCCGGATCTCGGAGCTCGAGACTGAGCTTGCTGAGGCGACCTCTGCACTTGTCACAGCCCGCGAACAGATGTCTGCCAGCGATGCTGCCGACAAGCAGCGGATGGCCGAGCTGGAGGCCGAGGCGGCGTCTTGCAAGGCGGCGCATGAGACGCAGATTGGCGATCTCGAAACCAAGGCTGCCGCTGCTACTGCAGCGACGACTGCAGCCAAGACCCACATGGCCGAGATCGAGGTGGAGCTCGCTGATGCACATGAGGCCACGGCAGCGTACAAGCAGCAACTTCTCGAGATGGAGACTGCTGCTGAGCAGGCCGCAGCGGCAGCAACATTGGCTGAGGGTCGGATTGCCGAGCTCGAGACTGAGCTTGCCGAGGCGACCTCTGCACTTGTCACAGCCCGCGAGCAGATGTCTGCCAGCGATGCTGCCGACAAGCAGCGGATGGCCGAGCTGGAGGCTGAGGCTGCGGCAGCTGCAACAGCGGCTCAGGCTCACATCGCCGAGCTCGAGGCAGAACTTGCAGCAAGTCGCACAGCCACCGCCGCTGACAAGCAGCGGATCGCCGAGCTGGAAGCCGAGGCTACGGCAAGTGCGGCCGATGGTGCTGCTACCAAGCTTCGGATTGTCGCTCTCGAGGCCGAAGTCGCTGCCATGCATGCCGCCGCCACAAGCGCATGCGAGAAGCATGCAGCCGTTGAGGAGACCAACAAGCAACGTATCGCCGATCTCGAAACCGAGGCCGCCACAGCCGCCGCCACCGCCGAGTTCCGGATTGTCGGACTCGAAGCCGAGCTTGTCGAGGCAAAGGCGGCGCTCGCTACCGCATGCGAGCAGCTGGCTACCAGCGAAGCAGAAGGCCAGCAGCGTACGGCTGAGCTGGAGGACGCTGTCCGGCGTGCTCGCGAGCTGGAGAGCGAACTGGGGGCAGAGCGCGCGCATGCGCAAGAGCAACAGTCTCACATGGCTCGGACGGCCGATGCGCTGCTTGTGCTCACTCAGCCCGAACCACCCGAGACGCTGAGCGTCGTATCTGGCGACTCGATACTCTCACTTGCGTCGGCCTCCGACTCACCGGAAGAGGCCACTCGCAAGGAGAACAAGCGCCTGCGTCGCCTACGCATGAAGCTGATGAAGGAGGGCAAGTCGCCGTATGAAATCGAAGCGGCCCTTGCCAGCGAGATCGCCGCTGCTGCGCCTCCCGCTGCACTGGAGCTCGACTCAGCCGAGATCAACAGACTTTATGCCGAGCTCGATGCTGCTCGCGCTACCAACGCGCGACTCGAGGCCGAGCTCCGCAGTCAGGGCGACAACGATGCCGTACGTTACGCCCTGCTCGATGCGCTTCCAGATGCCGATCCCGGCGCGGATGTCGTGACTCTGGCCCACGAGGCGGCGGCTGAGATTGACAAGTACGCCGCCCGGACAGCGGTACTCGAGTCCGGCTTGACCTCGGTCTCGTCAGCTGCGGCGGCAGCGCAGGTCCAGATCGAAGCCGACGAGGCTGCCCACGCCGACGCCGTCCGTGTACTCCGCGACGAGCTGGACGCGGCTCAAGCAGCGCGCGAGGCCGACGCTGCGGCCATGCAGGAGCGCCTCGTTGCGCACTCGAAGCGCCTCGAGTCGGAAACAAGTGCTGTGCTCTCCGAGCTGGACGCAGCCTATGCTCGCATCTCCGCCTTGGAGACCGAGGTCGACGCCTACCGCTCTGGTCTAGAAGCCGGTCCGAATGTCCAGCCCGCCGCCGACGATCCCGAGGCTGCCGCTCTTCGCGCCCGGCGGCAAGCACGACGCGCCCGGCTGGCGGCCTCCTCGGCAGTCTTTGAGAGCCAGGCCCGAGCTCTGGAAGCCGAGACGGCGTCGATCTGCTCCGACGCGCCCTCAGAGGCCGCGTCCATCGCCGGCGCCATCGACACGCCAGACGACATTCGCCGTCGCGAGCGCCGCGCCCGTCGCAAGGCCCGCATCTCTTCGCTTCGTGCCAGCGAGGGCGTGGGCCCAGCCGCTGCCGCAGCAGAGACGACCGAATCCGGACTTGTCGCCAGCAACGCAACACTCGCGGCATCAGTCACCTCGGACGCACCGTCAGAGGCGTCATCGATTGCGTCGGCTCTCGACACGCCCGACGACATCCGGCGACGCGAGCGTCGTGCCCGCCGTAAGGCGCGCATCTCTTCACTCCGCGCCAACGAAGGTATGTAAGCTGTGATCCTGGTGTAAACCCAATCATACCACGCCTACCGACCACCTGTCGGTCCTAATCGCCCCATCTGCTGCGTGTCGCAGCCCGACTCGATGTGCCGCCCCGCTGCTGACGCTCCTCCGACCAGCGACGAGCCTTGGCGCCAAGCCGGGCAGAGCTCTGCTTCTGTCCTCCGCACACTCGACGGCAGAACGAGTTACAGAGTCAGCTGCACGAGCAAGAACACAGCAGAGCGATGATGTGGATGGGCCAGCCGGTGATGAGGAGGCGGGGGGGAGCGGTCGCCTCGCCGCAGCACGGCTCTGGAGGCGCCAGTGTGGCGGGGCAGGGCGGGCGGACGAGCAGGGCGGGGGAGGGCGGGTGGGGGGTGCCGAGAACACCGCCGACAAATTTTAGACACGTGCACCCATCGCCGGCCCATCTCCAGCTGCAGCGCGATCACGCGGCGCTGCGGGCCCAGCACGCGGCGCTGGAAGAGGACCATCGTGTGCTGCGAGCCGAGCACCACGCACTGTCGCTTGCGTACCTCCGTGCGCAGGCCGATGCCATGTCCGCGCGGTTTGACGCCTACGCGGCGGCTGTATCGGCTGATCCCACAACGCTCCTCGCAGCGCCAGGGAGCGGGGACAAAGTCGTCAACGGCCAGACAGACTTGGCAGCGACTATTTCAGACGTGACGGGTCTGGCTAGCCATAGCGTTGATGCTGCTGCTGTCAGTGAGCGCTCAGGCCGCCGCCGACGTCGCCGCCGCCGCCGGACGCCTCGCGATGATGGCCAGCCGGTCCTCTCGACCTCAGTGCCATCCAAGGCCGCGCTTGACGCGCTCGACGCTCTGGACCGGGATGCTGTCATCGGCCGGCTGGAAGCAGAGCTTGAGGCCGAACTCCGCGCCCGCCGGCCCGAGGCTACGCCGCTTTCCGACTCGATGCTGCTGGAGCAGCTGAAGCGCAAGGAGAGCGAGGCAACCGCGTCCCGCAGCGCACTTACCTCGTCCATCGAGCATTCATTCGCCCTCCACGCAAACGCCATGGCCGCCGCTTCCGCCTCCACCAGCCATCACGCACACGCCGACTATGACGACGACGACAACGTCTTTGGCGCCAGCGCCAACGTCGAGCGCGAGTGGCGTCGTGACGGCCTGTGATCCGGCCCACTGCTTGCTCCCAGGCACCACGTTAAAGACCGCATCGCCATCAGGAAAACAGCTTCTTCTTTTTCTTCTTCTTGCGCCCGGCTCCACCGGCCGCCGCACGGTTCTGCGCCAGCCGCGCCAGCAGTTCGGCCCGCCGCTGCAGCTCGGTCTGGGAGTCGTTCAGCTCGCCGCCTGCCGGCTCCGTCATCGGGTCCGGCGACGCTGTGACACGGTCATCACTGGCAGGCTCCGTCTCACTTGCTGCAGCCTCGTATGTTTCCCGATCACGCTTTCCGCCCACCGGAGAGTTGACGACGAGCGTCGGTGCGGTCGGCTCGTCCCGGGAGACCACGACCGAGGCCGCCGACGACGACAGCACAGGCTCCGGTGCTGGAGCCATCGACGCCGAGTCGACCAGCATCGCCCGCAACATGCCACCGAGCCCCGTCTCTGACCGCAAGCAGACATTGATGGAATCGATAGCGGCGGCGTTGTGTGCAGCACCGGTCGGTCCGCCCGCGGCAGCAGGCGGCACCGCTGCGCCGGCCGCCGTCGCCAGCAGCGGCAGCAGCAGGCGGGCAAAGACAAAGGCCGACGAGGCAGGCGGTGGCAAGAGGGTAAGGACGAACGGCCAGAGCAGCTCGAGGGCACCAAGCGGCAGGCGGAGCACCAGCCGCGCGTACATGCCCTCCGCCGCTGCGGCCACCGACGCCGTCGCCGCCGCCGCCGCCGCACGCCTCGTCGATCCGTTGCTCATGCTCGCGCCCGCGCCCGCGCCCGCGGCTGCGCCGTGTGGAGAGCGAGGCAAAGCAAGGTCGGTGATGAGCGTAGGCGCAGTGGGCGAGGCCGAGGTGGTGGTGGCGGCGTTGGCGGTAGTAGCGGCGGCGGCGGTTGGGTGGAAGGAGATGGACCACGAGGCGGACGCTGACGAGGTGTTGGTGGCGATGAGCGCAATGAGCGACGCTGGCGTGTCGCCGTACATGGGCAGCGATGCAGCAAGAGCAGCATCGACTTCCTCCGGCCCGGCTTGCGCCCACCACACTCCGCCGCCGCACATCAGCACCGCCGTGTAGCTCGCATCCTCCGTCGCCAGCTGCAGCACCATCGTCTCGCGCCCGCCGCCGGCCACTTCCACCTCCAGCACCGTAACACGCCCTGCTGCAAAGCCACGCCGCTCCAGCGCCTCGGGCATCGTCAATTTGCTTGCTTCGCTCGCCATCATCGACATCAGTCAGGGTGATGGAGCTCTGAATAAAAGGAGGACTGAAAAAAGTCGAGACGTGTGTGTGCCCAACACCGGCCAGCCGCGCTGCCTGGTCCGATTACCGCCCGTGAGGGGCGGGTGATGTCACCATCTGTCCGATGTCCGGGCCTGGCTACGATCTGTCCTTGATTTGCCTTCCCAGCCAAGCCCTGCTGGTATTGTTTCTGGGCATGGTGTTAGGCAGTCGCCAGCAAGCAAGCAGTTGGGAGAGATTGCGACGGAATTTTGTGATCTGTGATCAAAAGAAGCCATGGCGGAAATGAAGCATGCGGCTCGTGTGCCCGCCACACACATGCTACTCCTCGCATCACCACACGACGTATAGCTCCATTACCTTTTCTTTTTCTCCGTGGTGTGTGTTTGTTGGGATTGTTGTGTATATCCCCGTACCCCGGAAGGACACAGCCATCGAGGCAGCGAAGTCGGGTTTTGACCGGTCTTTCGCAATCAGCACAACCACCCTCCATCCCCTTCCGCCCTCCATCCCCTACCGCCCGCCCGCCATCCCCTACCGCCCGCCATCGCCATCCCCCCGCCATCCCCTACCGCCCGCCATCGCTTGCCGCCCGCCATCCCCTGCCGCCCTCCATCGCCATCCCCCCGCCATCGCTTGCCGCCCGCCATCCCCCCGCCATCCCCTACCGCCCGCCATCGCTTGCCGCCCGCCATCCCCTGGCCCTCCGTTCCCTGCCGCCTGTCGTGGCCGCATGGCTGTCAGTTGGCTGCGGTGATCCCCGGCGGCTCACCTGCGGATGACGAACACGGACATGACACTCGACGCGAGCTACGGAGCGTCTGCGGATGACCGACGCAAGGGAAGCCGACGGCTCGGCTGCCGTTGCTCTTGCCGCCCTCCTCCCTCCCCACATTCCCGGAAAGCCCTCTGTCGCCGCCGCGTCTGCTGCTGCTGCTGTCCCGACTCAGCTGTCGGCCCTCGCCGCCGTCCGCTCCTCGCCCATCTCACCGGCAGACGCCTTGTCAGCGGCATTGACTGCTCGCCGCCTGGCTCTGGCGACAACAGTCACTTGCAGTGGCGGTGGTGTGGTTGCCGATGGCTTGCAGGAGACTGCTCGGGGCCAGTGGGCAGCCGAGTGCGAGCAGCTGGCAGCAGATCGGGCAGCAGTTGAGGCCGGGCAACAACAGCTGGCAGCAGATCGGGCAGCAGTCGAGGCGAGCAACGACAGCTGGCAGCAGATCGGGCAGCAGTCGAGGCCGGGCAACAACAGCTGGCAGCAGATCGGGCAGCAGTCGAGGGCGAGCAACGACAGCTGGCAGCAGATCGGGCAGCAGTCGAGGCCGGGCAACAACAGCTGGCAGCAGATCGGGCAGCAGTCGAGGCCGAGCAACGACAGCTGGCAGCAGATCGGGCAGCAGTCGAGGCCGGGCAACAACAGCTGGCAGCAGATCGGGCAGCAGTCGAGGCCGGGCAACAACAGCTGGCAGCAGATCGGGCAGCAGTCGAGGCCGAGCAACAACAGCTGGCAGTAGATCGGGCAGCAGTCGAGGCCGAGCAACAACAGCTGGCAGCAGATCGGGAAGCTGTGGGGGAGGGAGGCGGCGAGGCGCCATCGCTTTCGGCTGACGAGGCGATGGCGCTGCGTGAGGCAGTGCGGGCTGCAGAGCGCGAGGCCCGCTTTGCCAACAAGCGAACACTGGACGCTGAAGCTGCCCGACGACGAGCTGAGAAGCGCCTGCGTGAAGTGATAGATCGCCAGGCCGAGACGCTGCCGCTACGCGGCCGCCACTACGGCCTCCCGCCGGACCTGACTACAGCACCCGATGCGGCCATGTATGACTTTATTATCGCCGCGCAAGCAAAGCGGGCGGCGAAGAAAGAAGAGCATGTGCTCGACGTGCTCTCGATCTCACGCGGGTGGCAGCGCAAGGCGCTCGCGGCAGAGTCTCAGCTTGCGACCGCCCGGTCTGAGGTTACCGAGCTGAAGGCGCAGGTGGCGCGACTCGAGGACCAAGCTCGCATCTCCCAGCTCCACAGCACCGAGTTTGCCGAGGCCGAGGCCGAGGCCGAGGCTCTTGCCGCCGAGCTGGCGACAGTGTCGGAAGCGCATGCAGCACTGCTCAACGATGTCCGAGCGCTGCACGAGGAGAGCGCGGCGTGCGAGACGCGCCATGCGATCCAGCTCGCCGAAGCACGCGAGGCTGGCGAGGCGAGCGCGGCGGCCAGGCTGCGCGATGAGGTCCGGGCTGCCGAGGCTCGGGCAGAGGCGCGGGAGAACGAGGCTATCCGCCTGCGGACCATCGCGGCACAGCTGACAGCCGCCGGGCGAGCCAAGGATAAGCAGCTGCGCCAGATCGCCGCTAGCGGCAGTGGCCTGCCCGACCTCCATGCACGGGTCCCGTACGCACGGTACCAATGAACGCCAGTCAGAGCATCGGGGTCGGCAGCAGAAGGAACTGCTGCTCCATGTCTGCCAGCTCGGCGTCGATCTCGGCGTCGGAGATCGAGGCCGAGAGCACGGCCTCGCCGCCGTCGGTTGCCGACGACGCCGAGCCCGGGAACCGCAGGTTCGGTGTCGACGTCGACGGGTGGAGGGCGAGCGTGCTGAGCCCGTCCTGGAATAGAGTTCGCCGTGCGCTGCCCATCATGGCTGACGGCGAGTGGATGGGCGAGTTGCGCGCCGACGACTGCTGCGAGAGCGACCGGAACGGTGTGACCCTCCCGGACCGGGTCGCCTTCTTGGCGCTCTTGCGGGTCGACGACGGCGACTGCGCCACCAGTGCTCGGACCTTGGACATGAACGATGACGGCGAGGCCCGAAGCCCGGCGGCTGTCTCGCTTCGCGGCTGGTTCTGCCTGGCGTGGTCGACCGCGAGCCATGGCAGCCCGGTCTCGCCCACCACAATGTCGTCAAGGTGCGCGTCACCGGCGGCTGGCGAGATCCCTGCGCTGCCCGCGCCATCACCTGCTCCGGCACTCGGCCGCTGCGGCACGTCCACAGTGAGCCCGCGCCGTTTGGCCCGCGACGAGTCGGCCACTACCGGCGCCGTCGGTGCAGCGACCGGGCTGCCGCCCGGCACCCCCCGCGCGCGCAGCTCAGCCTGGACACGCGCAGCGATAAAGTCGGAGGAGCTTTTCGAGTCGGCCGGGGCCAGCTGTCCGTCGTTTGCGAGGCGCGACGGAGCGGCAGCCGCCTTGGCGGTGGCCGCCGCCGCAGACATGGCGGCAGCTGCAGCGCGAGCAGACGTGACTCGTGCGGCAACCTTTTCCGGGATGTCGCTCTGAGCAATGATGCCTTGCGCCGCCAACTCGGCCACTGCACACGCCGTCGCCTCGTTGCATGCCTTGAAGTGTGGAGCGAGCTGCGGGCGGGCAAGGAGCGCCGATCCGGCAGCCTCGGCCCGCGCCAGCAGCTCGTCCGGGAACATACCCTCGATGTACAGCACATTGTGAATCATGTGGACCGACGAGAGCTTCAGACCCTCATCCCCTCCTCCGACAGCGGCATCTCCATCCCCGTCCCCATCCCCATCCCCATCGGCATCGGCATCGGCATCGGCATCGGCACCTGCGTAGTCTCCACGGCCTCCGCCATCACCCTCCTCCGACAGCACCATCTTCCACTCTAGCTTTCCATCGTCAAACATGTCCACATCGATCAGCGGCAGACCATTTCCTCCCACCCGCAGCGGCGGCTGTCCCCCTCCGTCGGTCTGCCCGCCAGCGGCGTCATTGGACGAACGAACGGCCGAAGGAGCGGCATCATTGGGCGATCGTGCGGCATCATTGGGCGAAGGAGAGTAATCGTTGGGCGAACGATTGTTATGGTGGGCCAAGGAGAGCGCGACAGGGAGGACGACTGAGAGGCCCTCGTCGACCTCAAAGCCCACCACATGGTGCGGGAGACGGTTTGTTTCTGCTGCGCTCTCAGCACTCATGCCTGTGCGTCTCCCTCGGCCAGCGGCTACTCTTCCCTTTCGGCTGGGTGGGTGGCTTCAAAGACACGTGCTGAGCCGTCGAGGTCGTCGAGGAGTGGCGGGCCGGCGGGTGAGTGACGGACCGCTGGACAGAGCAGTCATTTAACTGTGTGTGTGTGAGTGAGAGAGAGAGAGGGGGGGGAAGGGAAGAGATGTTGGAACGGAGATGATGTGATCGGTTACGAGCCGCACATGACGCAGTCGTCGCGGTTGTCGATGGAGCAGACCATCTCAGCCTTGCGCTGCTCGACAACCTCCTCGATCTGGGCCTTGGACATTTCGGCGACCTTGGTCTTGTCGACGGTAAACTGGATGGCGTCGGCGGCACCCTTGGTGCGAAGGTAGTACATGCCGGTCTTGAGGCCCTTCTCCCAGGTGTAAAAGTGCATCGAGGAGAGCTTGCCGAACGAAGGCTGGGCAAGGAAGGCAGAGAACGACTGCGACTGGTCGATGAACGGCCCGCGGCCGGCGGCGAGGTCGACGAGCGCGCGCTGCTTGATCTCCCACACGGTCTTGTAGAGGGCCTTGACGTCGTCGGGGATGGCGTCGATGTTCTGGACCGAACCGCCGTGGGCGATGAGCAGGTTCTTGACGTCGTCGGACCAGATGCCGCGCTCGACGAGCTCGCGCAGGAGGTACTTGTTGACGACCATAAACTCACCCGAGAGCGTGCGGCGCATGTACATGTTCGACGAGATCGGCTCAAAGCACTCGGTGTTGCCAAGAATCTGCGAGGTCGAGGCCGTGGGCATGGGCGCGACAAGGAGCGAGTTGCGGAGGCCGGTGGCCTGGATGCGGGCCTTGAGGGCGGTCCAGTTGTAGCGCTCGTCGGTCACCTCTGCGTCCCACAGATCAAACTGGAGGAGTCCCTTGGAGGCCGGTGAGCCCTCAAAGGTCTCGTACGCGCCGTTCTTCTCGGCGAGCTCGGCCGAGGCCTCGCAGGCGGCGTAGTAGATGGTCTCAAAGATGTCGCGGTTGAGAGCGGCGGCCTCGGGCGAGTCAAAGGGGAAGCGCATGAGGGCAAAGGTATCGGCAAGGCCCTGGACGCCGAGGCCGATGGGCCGGTGGCGGAAGTTCGAGTTGCGAGCCTCGGGCACGGGATAGTAGTTGAGGTCGATGATCTTGTTGAGGTTGCGGGTGGCGACCTTGACGACTGACGCGAGCTTGTCAAAGTCGTACGAGCCAGTGGCCGTGTCGACAAACTTGTTGAGCGCAATCGAGGCGAGGTTGCAGACGGCGACCTCGTCTGCCGACGTCACCTGCATGATCTCGGTACAGAGGTTAGAGGAGCGGATGACCCGGCCCGAGTGGACCTGGTTCGACTTGGCGTTGATCGAGTCCTTGTACAGGATGTACGGCGAGCCGGTCTCGACCTGCGTCTCGAGAATGGCAAACCAGAGCTTCTGGGCAGGGACCTGCTGGGTGAAGCGGCCCTCGGCCTCGTACTGCTCGTACAGGGCCTTGAATTCGTCACCGTAGACGTCCGAGAGGCCCGGGCAGAGGTGCGGGCACATCAGCGACCACACGCCGCCAGACTTGACCCGCTCCATGAAGAGGTCCGGAACCCAGAGGGCGTAGAACAGGTCGCGCGCGCGCTGCTCCTCGGCGCCGTGGTTGAGCTTGAGGGCAAGGAAATCAAAGACATCGGCATGCCACGGCTCGAGGTAGACGGCAAAGGCACCCTTGCGACGGCCACCGCCCTGGTCGACGTACCGCGCCGTGTCGTTGAAGACCCGGAGCATGGGAACAATGCCGTTCGACGTCCCGTTGGTGCCGGCAATGTACGTCCCGGTCGCACGGATGTTGTGGATCGAGAGGCCGATGCCGCCCGCAGACTTGGAGATGAGCGCACAGGTCTTGAGCGTGTCGTAGATGCCCGTGATCGAGTCGGCCTTCATCTCGACGAGGAAGCACGACGAGCACTGCGGCTTGGGCGTGCCGGCGTTGAAGAGGGTCGGCGAGGCGTGGATCATGTACTTTTGCGAGAGCAGGTCGTACGTCTCCAGCGCAGCCTCGATGTCATCCTTATGGATGCCGACAGCAACGCGCATCAGCATGTGCTGCGGCCGCTCGGCAATCTTGTCGTTGGTCTTGAGCAGGTACGACCGCTCGAGCGTCTTGAACCCGAAAAAGTCGTACTCAAACGACCGCTCGTACCTGACTGCCGCGTCGAGCGTCTCGGCGTTGGCCGCCACAATCTCCGCAACCTCGTCCGAGATGAGCGGGCACGGCCGCTTGGTGATCGGGTGCACGTAGCCGTGAAGGTGGGCAATGACGTCCGAGAACTTGTCCATCGTCGTCTTGTGTAGGTTCGACACCGCAATGCGGGCAGCAAGAATGGCAAAGTCCGGGTGCCGCGTCGTGTTGTACGCGCACGTCTCCGCCGCGAGCTCATCAAGCTGCGCCGTCGTCACGCCCGGGAACACGCCCTCGGCCACCTTTTGGGTGATCTGCTCCGGAATGATGTAGTCCATGTTGAGCCCATCGCAGAGGTTGGCAATCCGCGCAGTGATCTTGTCGTACTTGACCGTCTCGTGCGTGCCATCGCGCTTGACCACGTAGAACCGCTGAGAAAGCATAGTCTGAGTGAGTTGTGCGTGTGCTTATGGGGGGGGGGGGGGGGGGGGGGTGTTAAGGTGGACGAGAGGGGCGAGAAAAAAAAAGTCGTCATGCCCAACATTGGATGGCGCTCACATTGGATAGCGTCCACAATTCTACCGACGGCGCATGCCACCACCACAAGCCCGCGGGCCAGCGGGCCAGCCCCGGTTATGGGGCTAACACTGGGCCTAGCGTGGACAAGGAGACACTCCGGGGTCACAAACTGGCATGGTTGCAAGAACACAATATGGAGTATGATGTAGGGATGGTGGGTGGTGGTGGGATGGCCCCATCATGGGTGGGCGGGTGGTGGAGGGTGGGTAGAATCCATGGGCCAAAAAGGGTCGTATTCCCTGTCCTCCACCACCGTCTCCCGCACACCTTGTATGGACTCGCCCAGCGCATCAAAGCAAGGTAGGAAGCTCAAAACACCAGGGGAGGTGCATGACATTGGTGGCTATGAGGGAAGGCTACTCGTTGCTGACTTACCTCCGACATTCTGGATAACTTCGAAGAGGCGTGTGGCTCAGTCTCACGGTCTCCACCTGCCGGTGCCTGCGCGTGCTCCACTGACCGACCCAACCAACTCGACAAACTCGGCCAACCGACTCGACCGACCGACTTGACCGACCTGCACGATTACGTGCCTGGTGTTGATCCAGGACCAAAGTGTGTGACCAACACGAGAAAGTCGCCCATACGCATCAGTATGATCCCAAGCTCCCAGTAGATGATGCCCATATCCACCATTTCCCTCCAATCCGATCACATCAGCCTCATCTCCATCCGGTCCAGTCCCGCCAAAGTCAACCCACGCCCCCCCCGCCAACACCCCCCCACCCCCTCCCCTCGTTCAGCGGACAACCACCCACCGTACGTACACTACACCCACTCCCTTCAGCCACCACAAGTCACACTCTCTGCACGTCACCTTCTGCAACTGTGTGTGTGTGTGTGTGTGTGTGTGTGTGTGTGTGTGTGTGTGTGTGTGTGTGGGTGTGTGTGCCTCTGCCTCTGCCTCTGCCTCTGCCTCTGCCTCTGCCTCTGCCTCTGCCTCTGCCTCTGCCTCAGCGTCTGTGTGCAGCCCCCCCCCCTACCTGTGTGATCTGTGCAAGTTGACGACGACGGCAACGTTGGAGTATGGCGGAATCTGGATGGAGTGGACTCGCTGGACATGCATCGCCCGCTGTTCATGCGTATCTGGCGGGAGACAGTGGTCTGCGTGCTGAGAGCGTACCGAGCGATCATCACCATGATCATCACCATGGTCATCACCAACTCCCTGCTGCTGATCGCCAGCATCATCGCACCGACGAGTACGGTGGAGGTTACTCGGCATATGGCGTGTGGGACTCGTTTGTGACGCCAACCCGGAGGCAGGAGCACAGAGCTGTCGGGTGGGGCGGGCGGCATTCGCCGTTTGCTGGCCTCGACCTGCGCCCGCATCCGCGCTCGGAGGCCCCCTCTAGAGTCGTAGCAAGAGATCGTGCAAGGTTCAGCCACTCGCGTGGCCGTAGCGAGCATGTGGACGATGAGCCGCGCTTCCCGTTTTCCCGCGGCTCACTGTTCGAGGCTGCGTCACAGGGGAGACTTGGCCCGCGCCCGGTCTCACCGGCGCACAACGACAATGACCTGGACGACATAACCATTGGCTCGTCGCTCCCGTCGTCACCGTTTGCCCGCTCACCAAGAGAAGGATCACCCCGGCGACAGGGTCGGCACGAGAGTGGCGCGAGCAGCAGCGGCGGCGACAACGACGACGATGAGACCTCGGGCTGCGCCGCGTTGATGCGGGCGCGGGCGCGGCCGGCAACAGTACAAGCCGGGTACGCGTCGCGGCGGGCACAGTGGCGCGAGCCGTCGGACTCACGGTCCGGCGGAGGATCCGGGCGATCGGAGGGCGGCTCCGAGAGCGACGGCATTCCGTTGGTGTGGCGCCGGAGCGAGGGCGGCGACATGGCGGTGGTGGCTCTGGACACTGATGACGTCCGGGGAGGTGGGTCACGGCCGGGATCGGCGGCGGCTACGCCGCGGCCTGGAACTTCGGCGGCGGCAGCCGGCGATGGGACTAGCAGGGCGTCCACTGCGGCGGAGGCGGGATCGGCGCGAGCCTCGCCGAGCTCCGGCGGGCTCCGACGCATGGCGTCGCACCGTTCGATTGTACTCGGCGCGTCGTGGCGGCGAGTGGTCGACCAGGCATTGGCGATGGCGGCCGAGTCGGACGACGCCTCGGGCGTTCTTGTCCCGCTCGTCACCGGGTGGCGGGGACGGATGGACAAGGGCGTCACTTCGCTTGTTCTCTCGCCGGTCTTTGTTGCTGCGCTCACGCTTGCGCTCCTCTTATCAGTTGTCGTCGATGACATACTGATGGCAGCGGCGCTGCCGTTGTCGCCGCACCAGGCCGCCTTGGGGGTCCTTGCTGGACTGGTTCATCTGGTGGCGGCTGGCCTGCTTGCCGGACAGATTTTGGTCTCGGCACGGGTCGGAAAGGCGCGGTACTTGCGATCGGTGGTGTTTGCGACCGAACTGGCATCGCTGGTCTCGTTTGTCTTTCCCATCATCTCACTCGGTGCTGGACAGCCGGCCGAATGGCTCCTGTTTGGCCGGCTAGAGCCAAACGCGCGAATGGCGGCGTGGCAGGCATGCCACGGCGTTGTGATTGCGACGCGGTGCCTCGGGTTTGGGCGGGCGATGGTGTGGGTGGGCATGGCAGCGGCGACGCGGTTCCGCGGCTCTGTGCACGGCGTTGCTCGGTTTGCGCATGTGTCCGTGTACGGAGTGCTCGGCGCGGCAGTGGCGACATGGGTGTGTGTGGCCGTGCTCGTGGCGGCACCTCCGCTCGCACCGCACCTGCACGCGGCGATGTACTCGGTGGAGGCAGCGACGAATGCGACGACGCTGCACCCATTGACGCCGCCGGCGTGGGTGGCGCCGTTTGTGGCCGCGTACGGCGGCGGAAGCGGGGATCCGGAGCTTGTTGCGCTGAAGGTGCTGGGCCAGCGAATGCGGATTGCGAGCAGCGGCGCGACGACCAAGTTCCAGCCGATGTATGTGGTGCACGCGATGACGGCGTCAGGAACGCATGCGGTGCTGGATGTGTCGGCACACGCGGCGACTGTCGGCGGGCTGGCTCTGGTCCGGACGCTCTGCCTCGTGGCGGTCCTGTTTGCCAGCGCAGTGGGCGTGAGCACAGCAGTGACGCACCAGCTCGGGCTGTGGATTGCGCGGACACTTGTGCTTGTAGGCTCGCTCTGCGACTCGGTCTCGTCCGAAAGCGGGCGACATGTTGGTGTCGGCGATGGCGGTGGCGATGCGAGCGCGAGAGAGGCAAAGAATGGCGGGCACGCTGTGAGCTTTGCGCAGCAGATGGATGTGTCGCTGGCGAGCCTTGCGCCAGAGCCGGTGAACCGAAGCGGCTCCGAGGCGGTGATGCGGACGCGTTATCTGGAACTCCGCGTGGCTCAGCTGGAACGCAACGTGCTCGAGGCGCTTCCAGAGATTGAGGTGGAGGTGTCACAGATGAGCACGTCGTCGTCGTCGTCGTACGACTCGTACTCGTCCGAGTACGGGGCGCGGTGGGCTGCGGCGCTCGGGCGGCGCTCGTCGTCGTGCTCTGTGGCCGGCTGGGAGGAGCTCTCGCGCGGAACGTCGTCAGACTCGAGTGCGACCATCTCATCGCTCGGGCTTACGCCGTCGTGGTCGACAACAGCGTCGTCGGACTCTGAGCAGGCTATCTACCGCGAGCAAGTGCGCGGGATGCGTGCGCGGAAGAAGAAGCAGCTTGCACGGCAGGCCCTGGCGCGAAAGAGGAAGCGGCGGCGGCGGCGTGCAGCAGCGCGGGTGCGGCGGATCCAGGAGCACGCAGTGCTCGGCGGCGGATCGTACGAGGCGGTCCACATCGAGTTTGACGCTGTGGAGCGGTTGTTCCGCACGCGGATCGACGGGCGGTTTGGGTACGAAGGTGGAATCCTTGTGGCTGCGCCTGTGTACGGGCTGCTTGAGAAGCTTATGCACCCGCCGTCGTGGGAGGCGCGGTTCCAAACAATGATTGTGGTGACGCATGTGATGTTCATGTCGTCGCGCGACCTGCTGGAGGCGCTGGTGCTCCGGTTCTGCGCGCCGCACCCCAAGGCGCTTGTGCGGCGGGTGGAGGGCCGGAGCGAGACTACAACAAGCTGGAGCGCGGACGACGAGCGTGAGTTTGAAGTGCAGGTGGCACGGCCTGTCCGCGAGCTCATCGTGTCTGTGGTGGCCGAATGGGCTGCGCGGCGGCCGGGCGACTTTGGGCAAGCGTCGGTGACGCGGCGGATGCTCGACGAGTTTGTAGGCCGGCTCTGTCCGGCGGTCGGCCTCTCGTCGGGGAGCAAGACGGTGCTGGAGGCACTGGGTAAGGCGGCGAGCATTGCGCATGCGCGGCCGTCGCCCGGCAGCGCGCCTGTACCGCGACTTGTGGGCGGGCCGATGTCACTGGTGACGGTGGACGCAACCGAGGTTGCACGGCAGCTGACGCTTGTCGAGTCGCACTTGTACCGGAGAGTGACAGCGGAGCAGCTTGTGGGGTTGGGGTGGACCAAAGCGGACAAGGACCGGCGGTCGCCGGACGTCATGCGCGTGTTTGACCACTTCAATCGGGTAGGCGCGTGGGTGCAGGCATCGATCCTGGAGCCTGTACGGGCGTCGGGCCGGGCGGAGCGTGTGGAGAAGTTTATCGCCATTGCGCGCGAGCTGCGCGAGCTGAACAACCTCAACGGTGTGCTTGAGATTTACGGCGGGCTTACGTCGCACGCGGTGAAGCGGCTGAGCCACACGTGGAAGAAGGTCTCTCCGGAGGCACTGGCCGAGCTGGAGTCGATGCGCGAGCTCGGTTCTGCCAAGGCATCGCACAAGGCTTACCGCGAGGCGCTGGCACGCTGCGGAGGACAGGCGTGCGTCCCATTCCTGGGCGTCTTTCTTCGCGATCTTGTACTTGTGCACGAGGGCAACGAGACGATGGTGGACGGCAACGCCGAGTCCGGAGGGATGGTGCAGGTCAATGTGCGCAAGTGCGCGATGACGTCCGAGACTGTTCTCTCGATTCTAGGATGGCAGGAGTATCTGTATCCGTTTGTGGCGGTGCCCGAAGTGCGGCGGCTGTGGGAGGACTCGACGCTGATGACCGAGGACGAGCTGTTCGCGTTGTCGCTCTGTGTCGAGCCGCGGTTGTCTTGACGACAGCGAATTTAAGGTTAAACTAGCCGGTGATACCCTTGGTCCAGGGCGTGACAAAGTCATGCGAGTGGATCCACTTGTTGGCGGCGTACTTGACGCCCTCAATGACAGGAAGAGCGGCATGGCGGACCATGGGATGGGCGCGGTAGGAGCCCGGGGCGACGTTGGGCCAGACAATAAGGCGGCCCTGCTTGGGCCGAACCTTGAGGCCGAGGTCAACAAAGGCGGTCTCGCCGCCCTGGGCGACGTCGTTGAGGTAGAGGAAGGCGGTGAGAGTGCGGCCGGCACCCGGGGTGTGCCACTGTGTGTCGATGGCGTCGGTGTGCTCCTTGTAGAACTCGCCAACGTCATAGTGCAGCAGCTGGTAGTGCTCCGAGTTGACGTCGGGGACGCGGGTGATGTTGGTGAGGCGCTCAGAGACGCGCTGCAGGACGAGATCATCGTAGCACGCGTGGGTGCACCACGCGTTGGACGAGGTGCGGACGTCCGAGACTGGGCGGACAAACTTGCCGTCCTCCATGTGGCCGGTGGTGGTGGAGCGCTCGAGCCCCATGTCGTGCGCCCACTTGATAAAGACGGCGCACTCATCGGGAGTGACAAAGCCGTCGATCTGAAAGATGATGGGGTCCTCGGAGAGAACGGCAAAGCGTGAGCCATAGGCCTTGCGGACGGGCGAGTCCGGCGCAATGACATCGCGGAGCATGGCGTGGACATCAAAGATAGGCTCGCCGTCCTCGAGCATGTAGTAAGGCTTGGAGCGCTTCCAGCCGGTCTCCTCGTTGTACGCCTGCGCCGCCAGCCAGTTTGCCCGCACATCCCGCTGGCGCGCAGCCCGAGCGGCAGCATCGTCCGGCGAGACCGACATGCCGCCGGTGAGCACGAGATCAAACGGCCGCTTGCCGTCAAACATATTGTTGTAGTGCCGCGGAGGCGCCATGCCCGCAGCCGTGTCACTCGATGAGAGCTGCGGCCAGAGGAGAAGAGCCGCGGCGAGGACGACCACGGCAGCTGCCACCAGCCACGGCGAGAGTGACGAGGTCGGCGGGGCGGGCGAGGAGGACGACTTGGTCCAAGCAGTCTTGCGCGAGGAAGTGCCCGAGGGCGACTTGGATGCCTTGGAACGAACCTTCTTCTTCTTGGCCATGGTGAGAGTGGGTGGGCCGAGGGTGTGAGTGAGGTGCCGTGGTCGGTGTCGGTGTCGGTGGTGGTGGGTGGGCACGGCGGTAGTGGCGTTGGAGTGGGTCAGGTTCGGTTGGAGAGGGGGTGGGGGGTGGGGGGGTGAGGTTAAAAAAATGTCCAGCTCGAGTTCCAGCGAGTCTGGATCGAACTCGTCTGCAAACTAAAGCACTGCAATGACGCGAGGGAGCAGCCGATGGGCGGCGGCGAGACATCCACTGATTGGTTTAGGTAGCGTGTGTTGGCCGTTTACAAGAGTATTGGCGTGATCGTGTGTGTGGGCGGGTGGTCGATCGGTGGGTCGGTCGGTCGGTCGGGCCGCGGCAGGCACAGGGGGCGACGGCGGCCACCCTTCTCTCTGGCGACGAGGGACCATGTCTGGCTTGGGCGGATTCCAGCAGCTGAAGGACACTACGCCTGTGGTGCTCGACCCTGGTATTCTGGGCAAGTTGTGGGGCATTGCGCCTACCATTGACGTGACCAAGGTATGTTGGTGTGGTGTGGTGTGGTGGGTGGGTGGTGGGTGGGTGGTGGGTGGTGGGTGGCGGTGGCGGTTGGCGGGGGCAAGGCACAGCTGAGGGCTGGGCGCGCGGGGAGCGTGGGGAAGGGGGGGTGGCATGGAGACATGGAGGCATGGAGATGGGATATGGGAGGGAAAGAGTGGTGGGTAGGTGCCTGGTCCTTCCGTTGGGACGTCATGATCATGATCATGATCATTGTCTCGGATGTGCTCTGCTCAGGGGGACAGCCAACTGCGACAGGACTCACTCGAGGCGGAGCGGGACGGAACGCGGCATGGTGGTGGCTGGCGTCGGGACGGGTGAAACCGACGGGGGAGGATGTAGGCGACCCAAAATGAGATCGCGAGAAACTTGTCGGAGCAGATTGCAGAGCGAATCCACAAGACGACGTCGCTGCAGATCAACGCCAACGTCAAGATCATCGACAACTTGTGGGGATTTGACAAGTTGACCGAGCTCAAGCTGGACAACAACTGCGTCGAGAAGATCGAGAACATTGATCATCTGGTGACGCTGACGTCGCTGGACCTCTCGTTTAACGCCATTGAGACGCTCGAGGGCCTCGCGCCGCTGACCAACCTCACCGACCTCAACGTGTCGTCCAACAAGATCTCCAAGCTCGAGGGCTTGGAGACGCTGTCCAAGTTGGAAATCCTCATGCTCGGGCACAACAACATCGGGGCGCCAGCGAGCGGGGCCGAGGTCGACCCCAAGGCGCAGATTCGCGAGCTCAAGTACCTGCGGCAGTTCCGCGAGCTGCAGATGCTGACGCTCGAGGCCAATCCGGTGGCGGAGAACCTCGACTGCGAAAAGTATGTCATCTCGCACTGCGAGAGCCTTATGTACTACAACTTTCGGCTGGTGGACGACAACATGCGCAAGCTCGCCGCCGAACGGTTCAACGACGACGTGGTCCTCATCCGCGCCGAGGAGGCCGAGGCCGAGGCCGCGGCGGCGTCGGCGGCGGCGAGCCAGGCCAAGCTCGACGAGCTCAAGGCCGCGAACTTGCTCGGCTTCCACGGCCTCTTTGAGGCCATGTTCCACGAGGACCCGGACTTTCCCAAGTGGTCGACGATGCCGGGCCTCGACGCGCCGCTCGACAAGTACCGCGAGTCGTTTGCGGCCATGACTGGTCCGTTCAAGGCCGCCATGCTCGCCATGCATGCCCAGATCCAGGAGCAGGTTGCCACGTTCTACGCCGAGATGGCAAGCGCACGTGAGGCTGTCGAGGCCGAGGCCATAGACGACATTGCCGCCTTTGACGAGTGGCGACGCGGCGCGCTGTACCCGAATCTCAACGCGCTCCTGCAGCAGGCTGCAAGCAACGAGTCGATGGTCGACCTCTTTGACGACGAGCTGGAGCACAAGCTCCTACCGGCTATCCAGGCGCTCGAGGACAAGCTGATGGAGATGGAGATCTTCCAGGTCGAGCAGTTTGACGACGCCGTGGTCAAGTTTGAGCGGGTCATCAACGACATCACCTCCAACTACTCGTCCGACGTCATCTCGTACGTCATCGCCCTTCGCGACATGGAGACTGAGTTCTCGTCCATGTCGCTCAAGCTCGGCGAGCTCCTGCTCGAGCAGTTCCACGACGGCTCGCTCGAGGACGACATCCCGCAGTCGCTCGGCCTCCTGCTGAACGACAAGGAGGCCTTTGTCAACATGATCTCGGCCTCGCACGACTTTCGTCTCGACAAGATCAATGCTAAGGATGACGAGTTTACTCTCCGTAACCAGCAGGACGTCGACGCCATTCTCGACAAGATCCGCCACGAGCTCCGCGTCCGCAACCGCAACCGGGTCCAGGAGATTGCCCAGCTCACCGATCAGTACCGGGCCGAAAAGGTCAAGATCGCCCGCGACGGCCTGCCGCAGAGCATGCTATAACGACAGTGTTGCAGGTAGTGGCCATGTTGCGGTAATTGAGTACACCGAGCGAGTGAGCAAGCGTGTTGAGCGTAATTGCTGCTGGCGTCATCGGCGGCATCGGCAAAACGTGGTGACGGTGGATGACGCCATACGCAACCATAAAACCAACGTTGAAGTTATTAATTTGAGCAGAGAGGGTTGCGAGGGGAACAGGCAAGCAGAGAGCGGAAGCAAGCGAGACCGAGAGACAGACACACACACACATCACTGACCGTGATTGAGAACAAGAGAGAGAGCATGTCATCTGAGGGAGCATCGACCGAGTATGATCTTGTTGTGATTGGTGGAGGTAGTGGAGGTATGGGCCTTGCTCGGCGGGCAGCCGAGTATGGAGCACGTGTGGCGGTGGTGGAGAAGGACCGGCTCGGCGGAACGTGCGTCAACGTCGGCTGTGTGCCCAAGAAGGTCATGTGGAATGCCGCCAATCTGGCGTCGACTCTGGGATACATGCCTGGCTACGGACTTGGGGTGAGCAAGGAGGCGCTTGCTCTTGATTGGCCCACGCTCAAGGCCAACCGCGATGCCTACGTCGCACGGCTCAATGGCATCTACGAGCGCAACCTGGCAAAGGCCAACATCGAGTACGTGGTCGGCTCTGCGAGCGTGGCGGGCAAGGGCCTCGTTGCGGTTACTGCTGCGGACGGGTCCGTGACTGAGCTCAAGGCCCCTCACGTTGCCATTGCCACCGGCGGCTACCCGTGCATCCCGCCCGAGATGGTTGGCGGCGAGCACGTCATCACCTCGGACGGCTTCTTTGAGCTGGAGGAGGCGCCGGCAAAGGCCGCCATCATCGGCGCTGGCTACATTGCGGTCGAGCTGGCCGGCGTGCTTGCCGAGCTCGGGACCGAGGTCCACCTGTACGTGCGCAAGCACGCGGCGCTGCGGGCGTTTGACGCCGACGTCGTCGAGTCGCTCACCGACGCGCTCGAGCACTCGGGCATCATCCTCCACACCTTTTCGCCGATCGGGAGCGTGGCCAAGGACGAGGTGTCGGGCAAGCTGACGGTGACGACTGCTGGCGAGAACGTCGAGGTCATTGACGGCTTTGACGTCGCGGTTGCGGCCATCGGGCGGTGCCCCAACACCGACGGGCTCGGCCTGGCGGAGCTTGGTGTGGCAGTGCAGGACTCGGGCCACATTGTAGTCGACGACTTCCAGAACACGTCTGTCGAGGGTGTGTACGCGCTCGGCGACGTGTGCAACAAGCGTGTGGACCTCACGCCGGTGGCGATTGCGGCCGGGCGCAAGCTTGCGGCACGGCTGTTCAAGGGCGACGCCACAGCCAAGATGGACTACACCAACGTGGCGACGGTCGTCTTCTCGCACCCGCCCATCGGCACTGTCGGGCTCACCGAGGCCGAGGCGCGGGAGCAGTTTGGCGACGACGCGGTGACCACCTTCCGCTCGCGGTTCACCAACATGTTCTACGCCATGGGTGACGACAAGCCAAAGACAATGATGAAGCTTGTGTGTGTCGGCGACGAGCACCGGGTTGCCGGCATCCACATTCTCGGCCTTGGCGCTGACGAGATCATCCAGGGCTTTGCCGTTGCCGTCAAGATGGGCGCGACCAAGGCCGATCTCGACGCCACCTGCGCCATCCACCCGACTGCTGCCGAGGAGCTTGTGACCATGAGGTGAATGCGGAATGAACGAGGGGTCTCCCCATACAGGATCTCCCCCTAGCGGGGCCTCTTCCCTATCCGATCCGTCTTGGCATCTTCCGACTCCCGTCCAACCTGTCCCCGCACCCCTTCGCCCGCCAACCGCCAGCCGACACCGCCCCCTCGCTCTCCCTCCCTCACCCACAAGACATAGGGAAACCTTGAACTTAAAAACGTTAATTAAGAAAACAGTACACACAAGCGGATGGTACAAAAAGAAGAGTATATCTAACCTTGCTG
>NW_013657615.1:105193-109676 GCF_000142905.1 Thecamonas trahens ATCC 50062
CCGCCGCTCTCCCTCCTCCCGCCCCCCCCCCCCCCCCCCCACCCCGCACACACACAGGTACACACACCTCTTGACAGAGACCGCATATGGAAGACGAGGGGTACAGCTCGTGCGGGAGCAGCGGGAGTGTGTCGTCGTCGTTCTCGTCTGTTGACTCTGATGCTGTGGCTGGGTTGTATGGCGGGAGTGGTGGGAGCGTGTCGAAGCCGTTGTTGGCGAGCCGAAGGATGGTGGCCGAGGACATTGGCGCCAATCTCCCTCTTGTCCCTGCTCTGACAGAGCTTTGCATTGGTGCTCTGGTGGCTCACTTTGATACCCATCCATGTCTTGCTCAGCTGCCGCGCAAGTACCAGGACAAGGTCCTGGCTCTCCTTGATCCCCGCCTCCCGCTCCCGCTCACGGCTCCCATCATCGCCCACGAGTCGTACTGGAAGCGTGTCGTCCACGCCCGCCTCGGCCCTGATGTCGACGTCTCGGATCATGGCGGCTCGTGGAAGCGGGCCCTGTTTGAGATCCTCGTCGCTCGTGCTCTGGCAAAGTGCTCGGGCGAGCCCGGCCCGGATCTGCTCCGCCTGGTTGCTCTGGGCGCTCCGCACATCAAGGCGCTCAAGGTCGAGGTGCCTGGCGATGCCAGCCTCGGCGTCTTGCTCAAGGGCGCGCATGCGCTGCCGCGGCTGGCGCAGCTGCGGGTCAACTTTGGCGCGGGTGAGCTGGGTATGGGCTATGATGCCAGCTTGCTGCGGGCATCGACCCCGGCAGTGCGTGCGCTTTCGGGCGCGCTGGTGGCCAACAGCGAGCTTGTGGTTCTCGACGTGGTCAACTCGGGCCTCGACGACGCCATGACGCGGGTCCTTGTAGCCGGCTTGTTGGAGAACCACTCGGTGACCTCGCTCTCGCTCGCGCACAACAAGATCGGCGACCGCGGCGCGCGTGCATTGGCCAAGTACATCGCCACCTCCAACTCGGTCCTCGCCGAGCTCGATCTGGAGGACAACGTCATCGGTGAGGCCGGCGGCGTGGCGCTGGGCCACGCCCTCCACACCAACTCGCCGCTCCTCGAGCTCAACCTCCGCCTCAACCGACTCAGCGACGGCTGCGCGTACGTATGTGCCGGGCTAGTCAACAACGCGACGTTGACCTCGCTCAATCTCGCCGCCAACTCGCTCGACACTGTCCAGGGTGTGACGCAGCTGGCCGAGCTCGTCCGCCACAACGATACCCTCACCGCCCTCGACATATCTGCCAACGCCATCATGTCCAAGCTCGGCGCCAAGCTTAAGGACGGCATCGAATCCAACGAGACGCTCCTCACCATGGACACTCGATTCTGCCAGCTCTCGCGCGAGGCCGAGCTTGCCATCGACAACGTCCTCGCCCGTAACCTTGAGCGTTCCGGGAAGAGAACGGGCACTACGAGTAAAGGTGATGGCGGAGTGTAGTGAAGGATTAATGGATGTTGTTGATGCAGGTAGAGCAGGCTGATGCAGGTAGTGCAGGCTGATGCAGGGAGTGCAGGCTGATGCAGGTAGAGCAGGCTGATGCAGGTAGTGCAGGCTGATGCAGGAAGTGCAGGCTGATGCAGGAAGTACAGGCTGATGCAGGTAGTGCAGGCTGATGCAGGAAGTGCAGGCTGATGCAGGAAGTACAGGCTGATGCAGGTAGTGCAGGCTGATGCAGGAAGTGCAGGCTGATGCAGGAAGTGCAGGCTGATGCAGGGAGTGCAGGCTGATGCAGGGAGTGCAGGCTGATGCAGGGAGTGCAGGCTGATGCAGGGAGTGCAGGCTGATGCAGGTAGTGCAGGCTGATGCAGGGAGTGCAGGCTGATGCAGGGAGTGCAGGCTGATGCAGGAAGTGCAGGCTGATGCAGGAAGTGCAGGCTGATGCAGGGAGTGCAGGCTGATGCAGGGAGTGCAGGCTGATGCAGGGAGTGCAGGCTGATGCAGGTAGTGCAGGCTGATGCAGGTAGTGCAGGCTGATGCAGGGAGTGCAGGCTGATGCAGGAAGTGCAGGCTGATGCAGGGAGTGCAGGCTGATGCAGGGAGTGCAGGCTGATGCAGGAAGTGCAGGCTGATGCAGGGAGTGCAGGCTGATGCAGGTAGTGCAGGCTGATGCAGGGAGTGCAGGCTGATGCAGGTAGAGCAGGCTGATGCAGGTAGTGCAGGCTGATACAGGAAGTGCAGGCTGATGCAGGAAGTGCAGGCTGATGCGACAGGGTCAGCCAATTCAAAAATTGTCCATGTTCTCTGCTGATGCGGCGAATGGCGTTTTCCCGATGGGCGGCGAAAGTGAGCCGGTTGATCACGCGCATTTGTGTGGAGGGAGTAGAGGCCAGGCTCGGGGAGGCGGGAGGGAGGTATGGACATACTTGACGACACCAGCAGTTCAGAGGTGGACGAGGGTGTTCGTGCGTGTGGCCATTATTCCTTGCTCTTCTTTCATATCGTCTTCCGTGATGGGTGCGGAGGGAGGCCGTGGGCAGGGGTGTGGCCCTGTCCGTCGCCCCGCCGGTGATTGTTCCCCGCTGTCAGCACCCTTGCTGTTGGGTACGGGCGGGGGGTATGGGCAGTGTGACCAGCATGCAGCTGCAAGGAGAAGGAGGGGCGGTCGTAACAATGATGGGTATATCCCGGGTGCTGGTGGCGAGGGCAAAGCGCGCGGCCGCGGTGGCTCTTCTCTGTTGGGTGGGGCCAACGGCCGGCTGGTTGACCGTGGCGGGCGGCTTGGGCATGCCAATGTCGGTGCGGGTGGTGGAAGTGAAGGCCAACAAGACACAGAAAGAACTCGAAGAGGAGGTGCGGGACTGGAAGGGAGTTGTGCTCAAGGTGCTGCAAGCATGGGCGGCCAGGGACGGCCGGCCGGCTGGTCACGACCCAGGTGCGAGCCGGCTGCGGCAGCGCGTTTGAGACGCAGCCACTCGAACATCCACTCGCGGATGTGGGTGGTGCTGATGGTTGTTGTAATTGTGGTGATTATGATGCTGGTGCCGCTGGCGGAGGCGCAGCTGCCTCCGCATCCGCCGCCGCGGCCACCGCTGCCGCCCAACAACCGCCCGCCGCCACCGACGGCACCACCGCCGCCTCCGGCGAGTGACGACAAGCGGGAAAAGATGGATTTGGAGGTATCGATGGCGTCTGGCCTCCTTGTGGTGGTGGTCTGCGTTGTCATTTGTGCTGTGACGATCTACCGGCTGCAGCGGAACCGGAACCGGGTGGGGACCGGGGCGGCGGCGGACCATTACGGATCAGACCCCAGCTCGCGGTACGACCGGCAGCGGTTTGTGGGCGTTGGCATTGTGCCTGACAACCAGGTCGGCCCGTCGATGCTCTTCCCATCGGGCAAGTTTACTTTGCATTCCACCGACGGC
The DNA here is from genome assembly GCF_000142905.1 of Thecamonas trahens ATCC 50062. Taxonomy (NCBI): domain Eukaryota; order Apusomonadida; family Apusomonadidae; genus Thecamonas; species Thecamonas trahens. The sequence goes on from NW_013657615.1 coordinate 108,558, forward strand.
AACGTGGTGACGCAGGGCGTGATGCAGGTCTCGTTTGCCGCCGGGCGGGTCGAAGGCTCGGGGCACGACGTCCAGGGCCCGTTCTCGATCGACGGCTTCTACTCGGACCGGACGCAGCGGGTTGCCTGGCTTGCGCTGTACGAGACTGGGACTCACGTCGACTACCGTGGGCGGGCGAACCTGCACGCGCCGACGGTCGGCATTGCCGGGCAATGGACGATTGTGTCCGACTACCGCGGCGGGACGACGACTGACGTCTTCCAAGCCTTTTACATCGACCCCACGGCAAACCCGATCGGGATGGGCACGCAAGTCTTTGCGCAGCAACGCGGCGGCGCGGCGGCGATCCACGGCGATATTCCCGGTGTGGTCGTCCACGCTGAGTCGGCGCTGCAGAACCTGCCGGGCTCGAGGCCTGGCTCGCAGTCGGGCTCGCCAGCGGACGAACAGCAGACCCCGCCAATCGGCCCGCCGCCACCGCCTGGCCCGCCGCGGTCATCATCACAGGCATCCGGCGAAGACTCGGGCTCTGAGGCCGCGGTGCGTCCTCCCAGCTTTCGGCCGGGTCCAGAGCCGGCGGCGCTGGCGCACGAGTCGCGGCGGCATGTCTCGGCCTCGCGGTCGTCCATCGAGATGGACTCGCTTCCGCCTGCATACTCTGAGCCGCACTCGACGGCCACTGCGCCTGTTCCGCTGACACCCATGCCCATGCTTACGCCGCTGGTGGCGACTCGCATGGTTGTTCCACCGATTGGCGCGCCTCCAGCGCCGCGCACCCCGACCTCGGGCTCTGGCGGCTCCGGCGGCGACTTTTACCCGCCACCGCTTTTCAATCCCTCGTCGTCATCACGCAACGACTCTGCATGACTCCATGACAATGAATGGCCTCAGCTAGCCTGTAGACGCCAAGCAAGGCCGAGTGAGGCCGAGCGAGGCCAAGCTCGATGCCCGTCAACCGCGTCACGCCCACACCACGCCACACTCGACTTTGACGCACCCATGTTCCGCTCCCTCACTTCGTCGCGGATGTTCCGCCCGCTCACTGCGCTTGCCCTTGTTGCCCTTGTCGCGCCCTTTGTCGTCGTCTCTGCCAAGGAGGTATGCCCCCCTCCCCTCCCC